>NC_030418.2:8701353-8706353 GCF_001660625.3 Ictalurus punctatus | reverse complement strand
CCAGATGGGCTGGGTTAAGTATTTCAGAAACTGCTGATCTCCTGGGAATTTAACACACAACAATTTCTTTGTATCTTCAGGATCTTTAGTACGAGCATCAGGGTCTTTTCTTTTTATTATTTGTTTATTAGATTAATTCGATTTTTAGCTTCAAGTTTGTATTTTCTAATTGAAGTTATCCAGTGTAATTAATTGAGTAATTAAGTAATTGAGACTTTGGTGTAAACTTTTTAACAATTGAAGGAAGTGAAGGAGGCTACAAGCAGGAGTAAATCTAGCAAGACTAGCTATGACAACTGAAAGGGAGAGCGAGAAGGTAACATAAGCATGTTTGGTAACATGCATAAAGTGGAGAGAATGTGTGAGAGTGGGGGTGGCAGCATCCACATATCCCAGTTTACCAGTACTCTCTATGCCCATGAACCCTATAGATCTGCACATTTACCTAAAGGAACGCTATTAACAAAAAGCTTGTCTAAACTAATAGTTTTTTGGCCCAGACATTAAGATTGAGGCTGTAAGATTGAATTAGTGTCCAACATTAATTCGAAGGCTGTTCCATAACTAGGGTTTTGCCACCTGATGTTGCCTTCATTATTCTAGTGCTCTAGGGTTTATTATTCTAGTAGTGGATCATAAAAGACCAAAAGTTTGCACAGGTACTCCAGTAAAAATACATTCAGTGCTTTATAGATAATTTGTAGTATTTTATAATCAATGTGAAATTTTACTTGGAGCCAATTCAGTATGTATAAGATAGGTATGATGTGGTCAGATCATCTGCTTCTAGTAAGAAATCTGTCTGCTTCATTCTGGACTAATTGGAGCTTGTTTTTGCATGAAATGGAACATCCAAACAGCAAGCCATGGTAATACAATAGTCCAGACTATAGGTTACAAAAGCATGAACTATGTTTTGTGCATTGTGTAGTGACTGCATTTCTTATGTTAGCAATATTTTTTAGATTAAAAAATCGCTATCCTGGTAACTTTATCCGAATTAGCTTCAAATGAGAGACTGAGTCAGTAATAACACTAAAGTATTTTATTGCACATGGTGTAAATGAAAGGCCATCCAGAGTTACTGTATAATCAGAATGCCGAACCGCTAGCTGATTATAGTAGAAGAATTTCTGTCTTGTCATAATTAATGTGGCGATTTACTGCAAAAGCAGACAGAACACAGACAGAAGTGGGGGTTGATGGTTACAGAGCCTTTTATTTTCTTAGGTGATGGGGAAATGGGCAGATGTGAGTGCAAAGGTGGTGCTTGAAAGTAGAATTTTCTATATTTCTAAATAAATATGACCTAAAACATCAGATTTTCACATCAAAAGTCCTAAAAGTAGACAAAGAGAACCCAATTAAACAAATGAGACAATAATATTATACTTAGTCATTTATTTATTGAGGAAAATGATTCAATATTACATATCTGTGAGTGGTAAAAGTTTCCTCACACACATAAGCACAATGGCCCATGGTCTCCACCAGCTAGATCACTCACTCTCTCTCTGATTATGACAGTCAAAGTACTGTACTTTGTAAAAAAGTACAAAGAAACACACATAAGTAGTCTGGCAGTAATAAGACACAGGTGACCATCACAGGTGAGAAACATCACATTATCTGCTGGTTCATCCCCCTGTCTCCTCTCCATCCACAGCCGACCACACCCCTCCACCTGAATCAGGCCAGGGAGCCTTTGGGCCTGCAGCCCGAACCCCCACCCCCCCAGCCATGGTGGGAGAGGTAATCTGCCACCACCATGTGTGCCCCCGTCCTGTGGACCGCCTTGAATTTGAATGGGTGATGTGCCAGATATCAATGAATGATACGTGCATTGCCATTCTTCACATGGTGAAGGTATTGGAGCAGGGTGTGATTGGAACAGAAGGTAACAGGGCATCAAAGTAGGCAGTACTAGAGATTGAAGACTGCCAACTTAATGGCTAAACACTCCTTCTCTTCCGTGCTGTACTTATTCTCTTATTCTCTACTTATACTTATATGTACAGCACAGCCGCTTCTCTCCCTCCACCTCCTGGGACAAAAAGACCACCAGCCCTCTGTTCAATCCTGTAAAATAAAATGGAGAGAAAAGTTAAGAGAATGCAACAGTGGGCCCCTACACAAAACCACTTTTACCTGCCAAAAAGCCCACTCACATGGACCAGATCTGGTGCTTCTTTTTAGTGAGGTCAGTCAGTCAGGTGACATCCAACAAATTAGGCATAAACCTATGATAATAGCTAGCTAGCTACAGGAACTGCCTTATCCCCTTTTTGGTCTTGGGCAGGCCACAATCACTGATGTATTATCAATCTGGGGACGCGCCTGCCCATGGCCCAAGTGGAAGCCCAGATACCATACTTCCACCAGTCCAATTGCACACTTCATTGAATTTGCTGCGAGTCCCGCTCATCTTAAGTATCTCAGGATATATATATATATATATATATATATATATATATATATATATATATATATATATATATATATATAGAGAGAGAGAGAGAGAGAGAGACAGAGAGAGAGAGAGAGAGAGAGAGAGAGATAGAGAGAGAGATATAATCAAATAATATATTTGATTATCTTTGAAACAGTGTCTATTAATAAAGTTGATATACTTGAACAAAGGAAAAATAGAAAGGCACATGGAAAAATAGCTTTTCAATCATTTATTCAACAGAAATATCAATAGATGTGATATTCTTCTGTGGAAAAAGTAAGCACACCTTTGGCCTCAGAAGCTAGTATTGCCCCCTTTAGCAGAAATAACTTCTTGTAGGTGTTTTGCATAATTGTCCACCAGGTTTGCTGGAATTTTTGACCACTCTTCCATGCAATATTCTTTCAGTTCCAAGATGTTTGAGAATTTTCTTGCATGTACTGCCTGTTTCAAATCCCCCCACAACATTTCAATGCAATTCAAATCTGGGATTTTTTTTCCCATAACCCTCCATTTCTTCTTTTTGAGCCGTTCCTTGGTGGATCTGCTAGTGTGCTTAGAATCATTATTCCGTTGAAAGATTCACTTTCGGTTCAAGTTCAACTTTCGGACAGATGGCCCCACATTATCTTCAAGCACTGTTTGATATGATGCAGAATGCATAGTTGAATCAATGAATGCAAGCTGTCCAGTACCTGAGGCAGCTAAGCAACCCCAAACCATAACATTTCCACCACCTTGCTTCAAAGTTGGTATGAAATGCTTCTCCTGAAAAGCTGTCTTTGGGCAGTGCCAAACATGTCTAATGTTACTGTGGCCAAACAACTCTATCTTTGATTCTTCTGTCCAGAGTACATTATTCATAAGGCCTGGTCTTTGCCTATATGCTCAGTGACAAACTGTAGTTTTTGCTCTAATGTTCTTTTTAGATAGCAAAGGCTTTTTCCTGGGGCACAGGACCTTGTGGCCTGTATTACAGACTACCTCACTGACAGGCCGCAGTACGTCAGGCTGCAAGGCTGCTTCTCAGACGTGGTGACTAGCAACACTGGAGCACCCAAGGGAACTGTACTGTCTCCATTCTTGTTCACCCTCAACACCTCTGACTTTTGCTGCATTTCGGGAATGTACCACCTAAAGATGTTTTCAGATGACTCCTCCATTATTGGCTGTATTACAGATAATAAACAGGAGGAGTACAGAGACCTTATCAAAAGCTTTGTAAGATGGTGCAACAACAACCATCTCCAGGTCAACAACAGGAAAACCAAGGACCTGGTAGTGGACTTCCAGCACAGCAAGCGGCCCTCCACCCCTGTCGCCATAAGGGGGGAGGGAGTGGAGATGGTAGATAATGCAACAATAGCCAGTACCTCCTACTTCACTGATTGAGTCTCACAGAAATACACACTGATCAGTTAACTGCCATTTCTCTGATCTTGCACATGTATATAAATATTGAAGATATTGCGCATGTACATATTCAAACAGAACTCTAGCATATGTACATACACATAGATCTGTCTGTTTTATTGTTTCTATTATTTCTGTTGTATAGGTATTTATGGAAGTTATTTTCTTTCTTTCTTTCTTTGACGTTACTCATCCTACTTGTGCCACTGTGTTAATTTGAATTTCCGCTATGGGGGATCAATAAAGGTACAGCTTATCTTATCTTAAAGTGAACCTCTTATGCAACCTGCAGCAATTTCCCCAACCCCTTGCACACCTTGTAGCAGTTTGTGCTTATGCATCACATCACCTAAAAGTAGACAAACAGAATCTAATTAAACAAATGAGACAAAAATATTATACTTAGTCATTTACTTATTGAGGAAAAGGACCCAATATTGCATGTTTGTCAGTGGCAAAAGTATGTGAACCTTTGCTTTCAGTATCTGGTGTGACCCTCTTGTGCAGCAATAACTGCAAGTAAACATTTCTGGGAACTGTTGATCAGTCCTGCACATTGGCTTGGAGTAATTTTAGTCCATTCCACAGTACAGAACAGTTTCAACTCTGGGATGTTGGTGGGTTTCCTCACATGAACTGCTTGTTTCAGGTCCTTCCACAACATTTCTATTGGATTAAGGTCAGGACATTGACTTGGCCATTCCAAAACATTAACTTCTCTAACCATTCTTTGGTAGAACAATTTCTGTGCTCAGGGTCATTCTTTTGCTGCATGACCCACTTTCTCTTGAGATTCAGTTCATGGATAGATGTCCTGTAAACAATCCTTTAGAATTCACTGGTATAATTCAGAATTCATTGTTCTATTAGTGATGGCCAGCTGTCCTGGCTCAAGTGCAGCAAAACAGGCCCAAACCCTGATACTACCACTACCATGTTTCACAGATGGGATAAGGTTCTTGTGCTGGGATGCATTGTTTTCCTTTCTCCAAACATAATGGTTCTCATTTAAACCAAAACATTTTATTTTGGTCTCACCCATCCACAAAGCATTTTTCCAATAGACTTCTGGCTTATCCACATGATCTTTAGCTGCACATGGGCAGCAGTATTCTTTTTGGAGGGCAGTGGCTTT
>NC_030418.2:8683853-8688853 GCF_001660625.3 Ictalurus punctatus | reverse complement strand
TGTTCGATAAGTGGCGTTCCAATTTTTTCCTAGAACCTCATTGCATTCAAACAACTCCAAACAGACGACACAATCCATGGGCCTAAACGTCAGTATTTATATTATTTTTTATTTATTTTTTATTATATATATATATATATTTTTTTTTTTAACAATTCTACCCTTAACCAGGTTGCATTCTTTAGTGATAGACTTCTATTCAGCCAATTGGGCAGAACAGGGTGTTCATAATGTTTGTGAAATTTCAGACCCAAAACTTTTAAGCTCAACAAAATACAAATTTCGGCTGGGCAATCGTGAGTGTTCTCAGTGACTGGCTCCACAGAATTAATGACACCACTACAACACTTACAGTTGGTGAGTTAGGTACACTAACAGGTTTAAGAATTTTAGTTCGGGTGGCACATCGATTAACCCCATATCCCCATATCATGTTCTTTCAAAATAGAAATGACCTGGTGTGATAAACGTAAGATCGATGTGTGAGAGAGCAATTTTCCCAATAATCTGCACTACGAGAGCATCTCCAGCCTGGCAATCCTTGTGCCACCAAATCCATTATTTTCAATACATAAATTTCAGCCCTGTAAGCGCCCCATTCTCCTGAGCCGGGACTCCCCCAGCAGCACCCAACCCCTTCAGTCACATGTAAGACACAGTCTTTGTTATTGTTTGTCAGCCATAGTTCAGGTGCAAAGCATAAGTTCATTCAATGTCAGGCTTGTCCAAAGAACACCCGGATCTCAGGATGCCGTCCTTTAGTGAGCAATCAGTGATCCACTGCAGACCATACTTGATAACGTCCAGGAACATTTATTGTGCTTTTATGGGGCGGAGGACGACCCCAATCATGTCCTGACGGCCTTGGGAGCGTGCAAGGGAGTCTATGACCACAGAGGAGTACACCACAGGGGAGCCCACAGCCCCGCGAAGGAGACGCTTCCAGCTCGCGGCGCCAGGTGTCCTACTAATCTAGGAATTGTTAAGAGGAATAATGGCCTTGAGCTCTCACATGCAGTCATTTGGAAAAAGCGCTGATCCATAATAATATCATGTGGAATGGAATTACAGTTATAGGTTACAATTGGGACATCTTATATATATATATATACATATATATATATATATTCTATATACATCATACTATAAATAATGGTTACTGGGTGGGTTGGTTGTATCGCAAAACTTATCGCTTTTGTTATCACAGCTTGCTGTAATAATGGTAATTGGGCATGTCCTGTCATCCTCCCTCTGAGGATCGAAAATATTGTTTACAGGACAATAGTACTGGAAACTGGAGACAGACAACTGGGAACACACAACTGCAAAACCCATCATTAAATGTTCAATTTATGCATCAGATCTAGTCCTTAAAACAGTGAATATTTATCGTGATTTACTATACCCTGATTTTAATAAAGCAGGAAGCTATTAAAAACAATTCAAAATGAGGAGTTCAGTTTTTAACGTGTTAAGACTTGTGATGTTTACAGATCACTCAAGTTCGATATAAACACATCACAAGGCCCTGATTGTGTGGAGTCTGTATTTTCTAAACGACTTAGCAGTTGATATTATTTCATCTCTTTCAATGTATCATTTTAATCTTTGATTAGACAAAGGGGTTATACTAGAAATTTGGAAATCAGTTTTCTTATTTATTTATTACATTAAATCAGGGACACCCAACTATATTAGATCATTACAATCCAATAACACGGCCTCCTCGCCTATGTCCCTTGTAGAAAGCTTTTTCAGTAAATCGTTCACATGTTATCAGTCTGCAAGAAGTCTAAGGTCATACTAACATATCAGCACAACTGTTGTTTTGAAAGTCTTAAAACAATGTCACGGTACCCTCTGCACTTCCCTGTCTGTTGATTTAGAAGAGGCTCCCAACACAGTGAATCAGGAAATATTGCTGCAGAGATTAAATAATGTTGGTCTATCGAATCATTTAAAAAATTTACTAAAGTAATCTCCACTGCTCTAATCAAACGAATAACACCTTACTTAAAGGGGTTTTCCACTCTCATGTATAGTTATCCCTGTAAAATAGTTCTAGTCTGTTTACTTTTAAAACCCGATTGACAAAGATACATTCTTATCCCTTCCTGTTTTTCATTCACCAGAAAGATATTGAGAAAGGAAAACAAAATTCCTTTAGTCTGAAAATTTGTGGTGTACACTACCCGAACATATTAATATTCCATCTGTGCTAACGAGTGATTATCCCAATAAGATAAAACTAAAATAGAGTAAATGAGGTTGAGATCTAGATATGCATTTACAGTCCTCTAACCACTTTTATCCCACTAATTTACATTCAAAACAACCTAGTGAATTTGGTTCTATGTGTACAGCACTAGTCTGTAGTCTAAATGGTATACATGCATGTACATGCATTTTGTTTCTTATTAATTTATAACTGTATCAACATACTGTACTCAAAATATCACTCAGATCCTTCATACATGACATTTAAATGTTGCTCACTTTCGAGGAATGTGAATATGTATTTAACTTAGTCTAATAAAATTTATCATCTTGGCTGAATGCACAATTGTAAGAAGCATAAGATTCGCCCTATAATTTTATCCATTTCATTTAAACTGTATTTGACCATATTGAGGTAGTGTTAAATCTACTCATATCACAAACCACATTTCCCATCCTTCACTGCGGTCCACAAACATGGCTGGCTGCCATGAACTGCAATTCCCAGATCACACACACCTGCATCCAGTTCACAGCTCTCAGTTTTTATCAGCTCTCAGCTGCTATATAACATATTATCAATTCAATTCACTTCACAGGTTCTCGAGTTTGTGACCACTGCTTTGTATTATTTAAATATTGTAACTCGTATACTTTGTATGACATATCCATAGCACACCGTATAGCACATATGTATATACATATACACACCCACACATATATATTTGCGTAACTACTCTATTCTATTCACCAATCTACGGTTCAGGAAAAAAACACTTCAAACTACACTATTGTAAAGGGACCGTAATTAAACTACCTCCCAAACTCATATAAGCACAACATGTCGGCAAAAGTAAGTAATCAAATCATCACCTTATTCTAATGTTACTGATTCAGATATCACTTCTGTAACAGGCGTACAACACATTATACAGAATTTTAAAAAATGTGCAGACTACTACTGCCATCTGATCTTACTAATTACTTATCATTGGACATATACACAGCATTTAAAGAGAAAATATGCAGAAATTATTCAGAGAATAGAATTCGCCAGAAGAATTCGCACTTACACTGCTTAAGATATTGTATAGACACGTACCCATATAGGAATCACCGATACAAATTAATTATGGTTACTCCAGCTCTTGTTAGCGAGTCAGTTCATGAAGGTAGACTGCTCGCTGAAACCAAATGTTTAGGCTCAACATTATCTCAACAGGGAGGACGTGACCTAGCCTGATACGGACCACATTGTGATCAGCCTGAGACTGTTACCTCGGGTCGGTTTTACTTTTCAGGGTTTTTTTTATTAATATCACTCAAAACGAACAGGTTCACATGTCAGCTGATCAATTTTATCATTAGTCAGGCAAAGATAAAGATGTCTGTGCAGAAGAAACTAAGTGGCACAATACACACCACATAAACTATTATTAAAGTTCTCTTCGGACTGTTAACATCAAGACATGCTGATTGATTTTAATTTTTACAGGAATATATCCACGTATATATATATATTGAATCACTTCGATTTTAATGTAGAGCGTAAGATAAAGGATTGGAAAAAAGGGGTAAAAACAGAAATCTCTCGCACGCGCTCTCTCCCTCTCTCGCGCGCTCGGTGGTTTAGATAACCGTCACCATGGAACTCAAAACACTTTCATTCAGTTTCCAAACAGGGAAACACATGGAATTCAAATTAAAATGAAAAGAATGATTTGGAGCTCCGGCGCGCATGATTCTGACCAGCCGTGCACCCCATCTAAACATGGAACTGTGTACAATCTGCACAACACGGTCTCAATCCAGTCTGGTGTCATGCCAGGAGACTGAGGAGCCGGGCCGGACGGAGACCCTCCCTCCTAACTTGGAACACGCACAGTAACACCATAATACTAAACAAACAACAAACACACATAAAACTCTTTTAGGCGAACCACACAGACAGTTTTGCAAAACACCCATCATTTTTGAGTTATGACAACTTTAAATTAATTTCAACCAATGAAGCACATTGAGTTGGAGAAATCACCTTTTCCTCTACAGTCAAAAGGTCTTCCATTAAAACTCATTTAATAATCTGTATAATAACCACAAGTTTTTAACTTAATTACTCATAGAAATAATGTTGTTCCAACTAGTTTTTCCACACTATTTAAAAGGAATTTAAGTGTTATGTACTTATTTACCATAATTGTGAACACAATTTTTTTTAATATAATTTACTAACTTCAAGTTGTATAACAATAGTTACTAAAATGCTACAAATATAAATGAAATGAAATATAAATATAAATGGAATATAAATGAAAGGTCCAAATGGACTTTCTCCTTCACATTTGGAGCGTCGGACTCATTCATTTCTTAACAGTGACTTCTGGGGCCTGAAAATGCACACTTTTTTTCCGCCTTCAGTCTTCCTTTTTCCTTGGATCACACAATCTGGGAATATGTTTTTATATATTACAGGTCTAGTAATTCTTCTTTACACAATGGGCAGTCGAACAGATGTCTAAAATATGTGCCATTGGCGTGCATGCTCCCCAAAATTTTTAACACACTTATACAGCAGTTATTGATACCAAATTAATTATAACACACACAGTCTCGCCGACTCACCGAAAGTATGTACCGGATTCAAAACATTCGAAGACCGCAAGATATCTCACAATGCTCTGCATTACCAAGCTCACTCTGAAGAACACACACACACCGAATTGTCTTACCTTTTTCCCTTTTGTTTTTTTTTTGTTTTGTTTTTTTTTCCTTGTCCTTCCACA
>NC_030418.2:8618853-8676353 GCF_001660625.3 Ictalurus punctatus | reverse complement strand
TACCTAATTTCTATTAAAATTCCTGAAATAAGTACACATAGGTCTGTTCAGAAAGACAAGAGAAGAAGTTATTTTTTGAAATACAAAGCTGGCATGTGAAATCCTATCACAATAGAGAAGTGGCATTTGAAATAACCAGTGTATATATAACAAATATATAAATATTTTCATTACATTAAAACCCACCCTCTCCAATCTTAATCTATCAGAGCCCCAAATTCACTGAAATTAACTTCTAAACCAGGGACGGGCAGTTCTGGTTCTGGGGGCCACTGCCCTGCAGTTTAGCCCCATCCCTAATCAAACACACATGAAAATTCTATCCAAAGGCTTGAAAATTACAGGCAGGTGTGTTTGATTAAAGGTGTCATGATTTTTAATGTTTTCCTTCTGTTTGGGAGTGTAATGTATCTGTTTGTGCATATAAGTTCTGCAAAGTCCCAAAGGGACTTATTCTATCTAACAGAGAACACTGCTCCAGACCTGCCTGAAATGCGTCGTTCAAAGTCCAGATTTACTTCTGTAATTTCTTTATGTCTCCATCAGCATAATCCCACCCAAAGGCAGCCACGAAGAAAGAACACTTCAGTGAATTCATGTGCCATGTCGCCAGAAACTCTGTGCGTTTTGGTGCAAAAGCAAAACCTCTTTGTTTAGCCTTCTGAAAATGGACAAAATCAGTGGTTAATGTTAATTTATAATGCTGTTCATGAGCAGTACCACCCAAATGTTTGCTTGTGAACAGCACATTTTATTTAGGACAGCTTCCTGAACCCGGGCAAGTACAAGGCAGGCTTACCACGAAGGCTATTTCTGAAAAGTTGCGCTTCCGAATCAGAACCTGTAAGTGTGTTTGAATATTTTATGAAGTATTTGCCACTGACTGTTCAAATGCAGAGTTTTGTGCTGTGGCTCAATTGTAGACCTCTGCTAAGGTGCTAGCTAAAGTTTGCTACGTTGCCTCAGTTTTTTTGGTATGTAATGGTTTGTTTGTATGTTGGTGGACTGACACAGACTTTGATTGTAGCTGTTATTGTGAATTTATCTTCAAACAGTTTATATCAATCAAATCACAAGAATCCTAGATTTCCTAAGATATATTACATGAGTACCTACGTACACACAGAAGCTGTGTACATAGCTTAGTTAGTCCCGCCAGCGGGGTCGGAATTTAAATTGTATCTGAAAGGTAAGTGAGTTACAAAATAAAAACTTACTACTGTGAAATGTTCTGCTTAAATCGTGTTTGCAAACTTGCTTCTGCTTGATCATCCGCATTTTCTGAATCAGGCTCGAACTGATATGGTAAAACCCATGACATGTTGCTTAGGAGCTTAAAATTGCTTTAGAAGATTTGTAGACTGAAGCTAATGCTAAGGGGCACAACTCTTCCAACACACTTGTGAGGCTTTCGGCCAATTACAATGGAACAGGTCGGCTGGCCAATCAGAGCACTCTGGGCTTTGGTGAAATCGGAGTGTTTCAAGCAGCTTGGGAATAGAGGTACTGCAATAATGGACATTATTTGACACATTTTTTTTTAACATTAAAGCATGTTAACCTATTTTATTACACAAAATAATTAACATTTAAAAAGTGTAAAAATCATGATATGATTCCTTTACCATTTTTGTGAGTAAACTAACTAACTAGCCCCCTAAATTAACAAATCACATCAAAAGACTCTCACTGATGATGACTAAATCACATCTTTTTGTTTGAGGGAGAATGCCAAATTAGAAGAGATAAGCAGGCATTCTTTTAGCAGTTAACAGGCTAACATTATTGATCAAATCTGTGCCAATAAACTACTCATTAACACAGTTATAAGTGTTAGCCTGGTAGTTACCTCTCCTCAGCTACAATGTCATATTATGAATTATTGTCTGTCTGCAAGTTGAGGGAATAGTGAAGAGAGGAAGAGCACAGCGAGGTGAGCAGGGCATATGATTGAAGAGAATGTGCAGGATATTTTCACTTCAGCTGGTGTTACAATGAGCCTTCATGTTTTAAATAATTCAAATGATGTAAATGATAACACTCAATGAATAGGAAATGAATAGGAATATGTATTTTAAAATGTACCTACTGTAATCTACCTCATCAGACAATGATTTATCAGGAAAATTTTACTGGGGCTCATGCTCCAGTAAAAAGGGTCTAGCGACGCCCCTGATGTGAACACAGCCTTAGGTAGCTTCTTCACCAAAGAAGCTTTGTGCAGCATTTCTCATGACCGTCCCTGACAGAAATAGTTTTCTCCCCCATTCCTGCACCATAGTGTACAAGTTTTGCTAGTATTTCCTCATTTGTAAGTTGCTTTAGATAAAAGTGTCTGCTAAATGGATAAATGTAAATGAAATGTAAATAGTGTGAGAACCAGTCGCAGACAGTGCTGCAGATGTTTAATATTCATTCTGATATGTCGCCTAAATGCCTTTTTACATTTATTTGTCTTATGGTGCTCCACAAAAACACTTAGGCACTGTGCCTAAGCGAAGGTTGCCACCTTCAATACAGAAAAATAAGGGACGCCTGCCACACCGCTCCGAGCCATGATGACCACAGCCCGATGGCATGCCAGTGGTGGTAAATCATAACTTAAAACATGTTTTCTGAAAAGTATTAAGATTGATACCAATGGACATTATAATAAGCTATCTGCTATTGAAATCAGTGTGAACAAATACATACAGTCTCTCTCCATCACAGCACAACAGACTTCTCTGGTGGTCAAATTGTCATAGGTGAATACTGCAATTGCAATGAGTTGCAGGTTTGATGCAGTTAAATTAAAAACGTTTTGGAATCAGCCATTTATTGCAACTTTATTGCAAAGCTAAACCCAAGCAATAAAAGAAGTCAGTCTCAAGAGCTAACACTGAAGAGTTGACCATGATCTTAAAAATTCGAAGGGCGTGACATATTTGCCCTCTGCAATTGCTTAATTCTAATTGGTCTTACTCACTTTAACTCTCATTACCGCCACTAGATATCTCCCCATCCCTTTAAATCACCCATTTACCGTTTGTTATCTTTAAAATGCAAGGCTGCTGAAACTGCATCAGGTCAGGCTGACCTCCTTATCTACATTTGACGCACATACCTACTACACGTGTGCTGTAAGTTTTTGCCTGTAAATCTATCAAGGTTTTTACTTCTCCTCATCTTAAAGCTGCAGGATCTAACTTTTTTTGGTTAAAAAGTAACAAAAAATAAATTATTGAGCAAGTAGGTAAAAAAAAAAAAAAAAAAAAAATCAGTGTTCAAAACTGTCTCCTTACCATATTCTGCTTTGCAACGGTAAGCTTATAATAACGATTTATAATTTGAGCTGTTGGGTTGGATTTCGCGGGAGACGTCAATTTGACGTCATTTGACACCACCACGCCTTTGCTTGTTTTTTTTTTTTTTGTTTGTTTTTTTGCTATGGTCAGTGTGATAAATTGCTATTATTTTCTGCTAGCTATGAGAGAGAGCAGCTCACCTCTACTCCAAGAAATCCGTATCCGCCAGCTATTGGCGCTAATATACACCCCATACGTATACGTCAAAACATCAGATCCATCAGCGCAGAGGAGCACTGCTGACCCATGTATTATTTAAAAAAAAAAAAAAACCCTCTGCAAGTAACTTGCAATTTTATGTTTCAAACAGAGATGGCGACAGAGAGGCAAAAGTTCAGTACTGCAGCTTTAAGTAGTCCTATGCATAATATGGTAAAAACTAAATTTATTATACAGACTTTCAGGAGCCTGATAGTGATGTATACACCCTGCTCTACGTCCTAGGAATTAAGGCCATTTGATAATAATGAACTGTTTTTTTTTTCTCATGCCAAGTTGCCCTTCACATCTCCCCGAGTCAAATTATAAAATGTAAAAAGACCAACATTATAAAAATGGATCATGTGCAGTTTCAAATAGGTAATATGAAAATATATAATGAATTTTCTGATTATTGTCCATAATATGCAACCAGGTA
Organism: Ictalurus punctatus; assembly: GCF_001660625.3. NCBI lineage: Eukaryota > Metazoa > Chordata > Actinopteri > Siluriformes > Ictaluridae > Ictalurus > Ictalurus punctatus. The sequence goes on along the minus strand of NC_030418.2, from coordinate 8,672,369 downwards.
TTAAGTGTAATTTACAAGGCTTATCTGTTGCTATATTTTTGCCTTAAAATTGTGTGGTCTGATGCAAAAGGTTCTATGTTTTATGTTGTTTAACACATCTAGATGTAAATACATGAAAATAAATGCTGAAATCCTAAACTCTCGTCTCATATCCACCTTTTGGCCCAAATGTCTTTGATATATAGCATAAACAACTTAATTGGCCTTGCTGCTCCAATAGTTTTGGAGAGGACTATTTCCCCACACTCCTGCTGAAGACTCCCGCTAAAGAACATAAAATAGTTACAAGACAGATTTCCTTTATTAATCTGATTCAAATCCATAATTGCCTTTATGGTGTTCTGTTGATATAATTAGATGGGTACACACGCTCCTGAGAGAGGGAAGCATTTGACATCAAGGGATTCCAAACAGCACAACATGCTCCAGGAATGATTGCCTTTGCCTATCCCTGAATAGCCCGATTGAGCACTGAAATTAGCAACATGAATACAGGTTTTTTTAATATTTTAAAACTAAATTATTGAATCTGAATGTGTGAACACTGAAAAAATATATTTAAATATAGATAATTTTTTTTTTAACTTTATTTTGACCTTACTTTAACTTTAAATTTATACTTAACCAAATTTTAATGTGAATCTCAGAACACTGAAAAAACATTCAAAATAAATAAATACAGGTGTGTTGTTTTCAACCTAATATATTTCAATATTATGACTTTAAATTGTCTTTAAATTTCATTAAGAATTCAACGGCTTTTTGCTTCCATAAGCAACTTCATGCCATCTGGACACAAAATGATGTGATTGATTTGTGTGTGTCTGTGTTAGCATAATGACTAGCCATAGTCTTAAGACTGATATGGACCTTTATCACACTTGTGTGTTGCATTAGCATAAGAAGAAGTGTTTCAAAATGTCTAGTTGAACAAAATCAGCCCCCCTACTAATGTTGGGTGGGGGGGTTTTGAGAGTGGGGAGTCTGACAGCTGACTTCAACTGACAGGTGGAGCAGGCAGGGCTGCTCCAAAAAGATCTGTGTAAGGCAGGGTCAGCTTCCAGATGAAGGGCTGTGAGTGGGTAATTTTAAAACAGCATTGCAGCTTGTGTCAGTTGCAGAGAGACACACAACAGTTAAATTGTCTTTTGACAATAGCAGCTGCCACTATATTTGCCCTTACATGAACAACCCCAATTTGTCCCTCAGTGGCACCACATCATGTCTTTACTCTTATAGTTGTATATACCACTGTTGTTTATACAAATACACTAGGCCGTATAGTATGGCCCCAAGTCTATCCAGGTTTCATGTAATAATTTTCAAAATATAATATTAAAGCATAATCAGTATACATTTTTAAAAATGTATACTGTATATTATGTATTATTTAAAATTGGATCAGTTTTAGCTCTTTGAGTAATTCTTGTATGAAACTGAAGTATCTGAATTTCCTCTCTGTGTACTATTTGCTTCATTTAATAAAATTGAAATTATCTTTCATTTAAAATAGTGGCATATGCATGCTTCTGTAGCAGCTGGTGATTTTTAAAGTAGGGGAAACACAGGTGTGTGTCATTAATAGTGTTGGGTAAATTAGTCAAAAAATGTAATCCACTACAGATTACTAATTACTACTTGAAAATTGTAATCTGATTACTGATTCCTGCATGTAAAAAGTAATCAGATTACTAATTACTTTACTTTCACCTTATTTTCAAAACCTATCAAACCTACAAAAATACATTACAAAGTGAAACTCATAGTTCTTTCAGTAATTTTAGCCCGTATCGATGTATGACATGATCAGAAAAAGTTGGATTTATTACCAGACCGATTAAAAAATAAAACTTTTCTAACTTGGCTAGTTTGCTAGCCAAGGGCAGGCATTGACATCAATAACTGTAACCAAATAACATAAATTTAAAATACAATGCGTTATTACTGCGTTATCAGAAAACGTAAATATATTACAGTAATGCGTTTCACCTAACTCTGGTCATTAAAGTATGTGTGTGTTCTGTTTTTTCTGTTTCATCTGTTGGTCTGTCCTCCTGTTTAATTCTCAGTCTCTCCTTATAAGTAAAAGTATCAGAAGACATTTCCAAAATCAGGTCGACTAACTACCTAGCTCAATTTCACTGAAGAAGGTAGTGATAGCTAGATATCTTAGTGCAGCTTTTGATACTATTGATCATACTATTCTCCTTGACATAGTACACTCTAAAAAGTAATTCAGAAGACCTATTACCACAACTTATTTAAGTGCATGGTTGCAAGACAAAATTTCTAATTTATTGATTTAATTAAACCTTTTAATTTGAAGATGTTATTTTGATGAGTTGTGTTGACATAATTATGTTGATAATTATATCAACTTAACATTGTGTGTCACTGAAACTGAAATTTCTGCTTTAATTGATTTAAAGCAAAATTTAAGTTGTAGTAACTTAATGAAAATGGCTTGCTAACTTAATTTTTCTCCACCTTGAGTTCAGGATGTCAAGTCCCCTTCCCCTCCTCACTTAACATGCCTGGACAAGTTCAGACAAATAAGACCGTGTGTTAAAGGACCTTGCTGAGCAAATGGACATTTTAAGGCGAGTATCATTTCATTTACAAATAAATTCTACTAAAGCAATGAATTTGGGCATATTCTCAATTGTTATATGAGCAGTAGTGGATTTGTGCCCTCTCCTGGCTCAGGTCTTATCTCACCGAGTGCTATCAGTTCGAGATGTAAATGGCGACTTCTCCCTGCATACCGAGGTTAACTTTTATGTTCCACAAGGTTCTGTTTTAGGTCCACTGTTTTTTACTGTGTATATGCTACCTCTGGGTCAAATTATTTGTAAACATGGAATTAGTTTACACTGTTATGCTGATGATACACAATTGTATGTTTCAGCAAAGACAGCAGCTTAATAAAGTTGAGGAATGTGTAAAGGACATTAGACACTGGATGCTTATTAACTTCCTTTTACTTAATTTTGACAAGACAGAAGTAATTCTACTGGAACCACATGCAGCTAGAAGTAATCTTTCTGATTACATAGTAACTCTGGATGGTCTTCCCGTTTTGTCATGTGTAGCAGTAAAAGACCTTGGTGTGACTATTGACCAAAGTCTTTCATTTGACACTCCTGTAGATAATATTACTAGGATAGCCTTCATTCATCTCAGAAATATTGCTAAGATAAGAAGTATTTCACTACATAATGCAGAAATATTACTTCATACTTTCGTCACCTTTAATCTGGATTATTATAATGCTATACTGTCTGGATGTTCAGTAGGTGCATAAACAAGCTCCAGTTAGTCCAGAATGGAGCTGCTAGAGTCCTTACTAGAACCAGAATGTATGGCCACATCACCCTGATCTTATCCATACTGCATTGGCTCCCTGTGAAATTTCGCATTGATTATAAAATACTACTGTTGACCTATGAAGCATTAAATGGTCTTACACCACAGTATCTAAGCGAACTTTTGGTCTTCTGATTATCCACCATGCCTACTTCAATCAAAAGGTGCAGGCTATTTGTTGGTACTTCGAATAGTGAAGGCTACAGCAGGGGGAAGAGACTTCTCTTACACAGCCCTGCAGTTATGGAACAGCCTTCCAATTAGTGTTCGAGACTTAGACACAGTCTCTGTGTTTAAGTCTGGCATGAAAACATATTTGTTTACTCAAGCCTACCATGAATAGACTTTCATTTACGCAAAGTACACAGACTTATCCATCATGGGATAGTAAGCACATCTAATAATCTCTCCCTCTGTTTACCTCCCTCTCTCCTTCTGTTGAGCCACACATGATTTTATGGAGATGCCAGTGATCCTGACCCTTTCTGCTCTCTGGACCTGCCTGAACCATCCTGATGTCCTACCTCTGGATGGAGCTCTCATCAGCTGGAGGCTACAGCCTGGAGATTGCTTAGGACTGTGCTGCTTGAAGTACCATGGAAATGGTTTTGGACCTCAATTCCACATGGACATTCTTGCTGTGGTTTCTGGGACTACGGCTGCTGCTGTGGTCTTTGGACTGCGGTTACCATATAAAATTTTGCACTCAAGTCTCCTTTAGTGAATAGTGGATTAGTTCATCAAAGAGACTTCATATAAAAACTATAATGAACTTTCTTTTATTTTCACACTATCCGTTGTTACCCAGAAGAGGATGGGTTCCCTTCTGATTCTGGTTCCTCTCATGGTTTCTTCCTCATATCATCTTGGGGAGTTTTTGCTAGCAACTGTCACCAGTGGCTTGCTCAATAAGGATAAATTCACACACTTAAAATCTCTATCCTGTGTTTATATGTTTCTGTAAAGCTGCTTTGAGACAATGTCCATTGTCAAAAGTGCTATACAAATACAATTGAATTGATTTGAATTGAAGTGTATACCTATAAATAAACAAAAAAGAATGCAAATAATCAAACATAACTTTATACTTACAATTTATATGCAATATTTTCTTATAATAATGATAAAATTACTAATATTAATTGCTATAACAAAGGCTTCTCCACTTAGTATTAAATAAATTTCAGTTCAGTGTTCAATACTTTTTTCCTGTTTCATTCCACTTTATTACACATAACTATATTTATGGACTTTAATGTTATGAATTCTTTATATTTCTGGATTTCTTGAGTTAACACTTATGTGTGGTGAATATTTCATGTGAATAGCCTCATTGGAAATATATTTACTGAAAATATGTTGATGTGTTCAATACTTATTTCCCCCACTGTATGTATTAGGCTACTAACTGCTACTGCCGCTCCGAGCACGCTGTGAGTCTGACTAGTTTCAGATGTCAGTCATGTTCCTTACAATTTTTATCTATGCAAAACCCACCTGCCCACACACCATTTGAGCTCCAGAGAATCCATATGTCCGGGTAGGATCCAAAATTATGTATTAAAAGATTGTTTTCCAGTGAGCGACATTCTTTTCTCTTATTAAAACATGGAATGTGCAATAGAAGCCCATAGAGGCTGTGCTTCACTGCAGTTCTATGGGTGGTGTGTCAATAGAGGTGGGTAGAGTAGCCAAACATTTTACTCAAGTACAAGTAAAACTACTTATAAAATAATTACTGTTACTTATAAAACAAGCAACAGTATTGTTAATAATTACTTGAGTAAGAGTAATAAAGTACCCAATGAGAAGACTACTCAAGTAGAAAGTTACTAGTTACTTTGGCTCTAATTAAAATTAAAGTAAAATCCTGAATCTCAGACTACATGGAGAACTGTAAGTCACACCTCTTCTTGAAAGTCTGTTCTGTTTATATGATATAAATCCTGGGTTGAAGATGAAGCAGGATATCACATTCCTGTGCTGGGTACAGTAGCACAGAACTTGTCAATTTCAACACAAAATCTCACACACACAACAAAAAAAACAAACATTTTCCCAACAGTGGACTGTCTCTATTTTAACAACACAAACTTGTCAGCATCTGCATTTAAACAAGACAACAGAGAACAAAGTAACAGACTATAGAACAGAAGTGTGTGTGTGTGTGTGTGTGTGTGTGTGTGTGTGTGTGTGTGTCCTGCCTGTACTGTACTGTATTTCTTCCCCCTCTTCGGCTATTATTTTCCAGGAGTGAGCCACTAAAATAGTGAGTGGTTGTTGTGTCCACATTCAGACCACTGTAGTGTATCACAAGACTCACAACCTCATTATAAACTAATTATTAACTACATATATTCATTAATGTTTAACAGTAACAGAGGAACCCCACCCAATGTAGCAAAGTAAAATTACATTTCTTTGATTAAAAATGAACTTGAGTCATAGTATAAGTATGGCCAGTTAAACTTACTCTTAAAAGTACATTTTATTCAAAAACTTATTCAAGTAAATGTAAAGAAGTAAATGTAGCGTGTTACCCACCTATGTGTGTCAGATGCTTCAAGGGAGATTGTAACATAGCCTGTGCTGTCTACCAAAAACAGCTTTCATCAAATGAATAAACAGTGTGATTCTGCAGAAAGATGTTTGATAATTTGATTAACTAAAATATTGAGTTCTCCAAAAGTATCATTTAATTTAGGAATTTAATATAGGAACATTTCACTGCCACATCCAATGGGCAATATGCAGCTATAAGAACATCTACTTTTCTGGGTAGGTCATACTTACCTATGGATTAAATACATAGTGCTCATGAGGTGCATTAAGGAACAGGTGTGTGTGTGTGTGTGTGTGTGTGTGTGTGTGTGTGTGTGTGTTGTCAGTGGGGTTATGGGTTGTGCAAGAGCTAATGGGTAGTGTAGTCTGTCAGTGATTTTAGAACTAACATGTACTGTACTGTAAAATAAACTGTGACCCCTTTAACTAAGGAAATAGTGATATTTGCATAGTGTCTGAGTATTTCGAGCTTAAGTAGCATAAGCATAAGTAAAAGAGTTTCAAAACGTCTGATGACATAGTGATAAATGGCAACAAATACAGCTTGCAATCACTGTAGCATCCCTAAATGAAGAAAAAAAAATATAGTTGAGCTTGAGCTTTCACTCATTTCCCAAAGATGTGAATCTGAGCAAGAAATGGCTTTGTGCTGTTCGCCCCTTCTCACTCCTACGCACAGACAAGAAGAGGTTGCAATACTGCAAAAAAAAAAAAAAAAACCTAAACCTTCCTAATCTGGCAGCCTTCCTAACTGCTGTAAAATTGCCCGGAAATAGCTGCTGAAGATAGCAGTTGCTTTTAAATGTGGAATTGCTTGGCTAAACTGGCCATGTGATGGAGAAGCACTGACATTCACTGTAGCTGGGGAAAATATATATTCTATGGTCAGCCAATTTGCCAATATTTTCATCCAGTGTGGACTCTAAAACCACAGTGTGCTGTTAATTTGTATCCTGCAAGAATAAACATATTCAGGGAGGGGAAACAGGTAAAGAAAAAATAGGGAAGTAACATTTCTTATGTGGATTCTTAAGTGGATTCCCATTACAATTTTCAATCAACAGTAAAGAAAATATACAGAGTATTACAAATGTCTCCATACATAGGGGAAATTAACATGTTTTAGCAAAATGTAACTTATTTTCAAAACATCCTCTACATGATTGTCATTTTTTTGTAAACACACACAGAGTCACCTCTCCCACTCATGATGACCACATGTTAACACATATGATGTTATGCATGTCCATCACAACCTTGCGACAGATTCCCAATACAGCCATGAGAAAGATGTCAATATGTTCTTCTTTCTCAAAGGCATTCTTAAAGACTATTTGAAAAAATATATAATATAAACTAAGTATGAAACCTTTTGGAACACATTTAGCTAAAAACTGTTAATTTCCACTATGTATGGAGACTTTTGGGACACCCTGTAGATCGAAATCCAGCCTCCAGTCTTGGTAGTCACAGAACAAATGACAAACAGTGAATATACAGTGCAGAATTAGCAAATAATGCAATGTGTAATTAATGTGGTGTTAATCTGATAAAACACCCAAATGCCATAAGATCCACAATGACAACTCGATTTGGTAGGCTACTGTCATGTAGGAGAGGCAGAAGTGAATGCAGATGCAGTTTAGTGTTTTATTAAAAGTCGTGAACAGTAAACAGGCAGAGGACAGGTTATCGGTAAACAACAATATTAGGGTTAATCCAAAAGACAAAAACCAGTAGACAGAAAAAGCTCAAGGACCAGAATTTAATACCATAGAACAAACGGCTCGGTAAAGACATCTAGGCAAATAGTGAACATTGCTTGGCCCTAAACAAAGACAAACAAAGGATAAAAAACACAAACTAATCAAGGGGCAAACTGAAAACAGGTGAGAGCAATCATGGCACTTGAGGGAGGGAACCAGTGACAATACATGAGAGGAGACAAGACATGAACCAAAACAAAACACATGTAGCAAAGTAAACAAACACATAACAACACTGAAAATGCACAGTAGTGCTGCGAGCTGCTATATGTGACAGCTATAATTTTACTGTGAACTCAGGAGAACCAAATACTGATTGATCGAGTGTACCAAGTACAAAGACAGCTGGCCGGCCTGCCTACCCACATATATGAGGTTGATTCACTAGAGTCTGCTTCTACAGATCTGTGGGCTGATTTCATAGTCATGACTGAATGAAAAATCACACTACCCAGTGTCACCCAAAAGAGGATGGGTTCCCTTTTTAGTCTGCTTCTTCTGACGATTTCCTCCTCATGTCATCTCACAGAATTTTTTCCTTGCCACTATAACCTCTGGCTTGCTTATTAGGGATCTAAATCTATATCTAGATTTCTGCTAAGCTGCTTTATGACCATTGTTAAAAGTGCTATATAAATAAAATTTAATTAAATTTATTTTAAATATATTTCATTCCTACTGTTCATTCAAAGACAATAAAGGCTACTCAACTCATCCATTTACCTTCGGGGGTAGTGGATTTTTTTTTTATCCAAACATAACTACACACCCTTCGCTGGATACGTCGCTGTATAAGTACAGTTGTGGCAGTCCCATGTGATCATCATGCGTGCTAATAGGTTAGCTAATGCATCCATGAGTTGGAACTGTAACCACATTTGTCACAGTAAGATCAGTTAAACAATAATATTTTAATAACATTTTAATAACATTTTAACTTCTAGGCGAGTGAGTAGTATTTTAGAGGATTTGATACATGCATTTCCCAATCTCCTGACTGGCTTAAGGAATGTACACAGAAATTAGAACACAGAAATTTCTCATCAGAAATATGAGCTATCAGTGAAAGCTTAAAACACTGACCAGCTGTGACCAGCTGACATGAGGAACAAATGCTGAAACATATTTTCTGTTGGTTGACCTTTACAGAGGACCTTCCCTCTTTATGGATTACAACTGAATGACAGAGACATGTGCAAAAATAACACTATGTGACATTTTTTTTTGTATTATTTTTTGTATTATTTCCTAATTGTGTATACTGCAAAAGTATAAATGGCTATTATTCCCCTCAAACTTTGCTTTTGTGGCCAGGACATTAGTATTTTGAAATGTACTTATTTTCATTGAGAAAACAAATGACTGCATCTTTTCATTCACATAAAGTCAGAAAAAAATGTCAAAATATGTTGTTTTTTTCTGACTTTATGTGAACATAAAAGATGCAAATGTGCCTGTTATAATAAAAGGAATAGCACTGGAAAGTTCTAGAAAGTTTTAGAAGTCTAGAAATGTTCTGGAAAATAGATCCAGAATGTTCTGTATAAAAGGTCAATTTCAAAATAAGTTATTTTCCAGAACATTTCAGATAATATAAGATCAGATATCATTCCAGTAATATACACAGCAGTATAAATACAGAGGCCTTAAGCCCACCAGATTAATTTAGTTCCAGCTGCCTAAATTGAAACATTTTAGCATTATTCTTAGATGGCATCAAGAGGCTATGAGCATCCGGCAGATTTTGCTATGTCTGCAGCAAATTTATCAAAACAAGGGCAAAAAAGAACTCAGTGAAAATATCGGCAAAGATGTGTGAGGCCTACAAAGCATGTCTGTCGGTGATCAAAACCCTGGTCACTTCATTTCACCTACGAGCGGGGCTGTAGCTAGGGAGTTCTGGGCCCCCTGAAGAAATATTGTTGTGGGCCCCTAATGCCCTCCACCCATATCATATACGATATGATATGGGCATACAGGCCAACATCTACGGCAAACATCTTATTTGTTGGTACATCAAATAGTGAAGGCTACAGCAGGGGTAGAGCTTTCTCTTACAAAGCCCCACAGTTATGGAATTGCCTTCCAATTAGTGTTTGGGACACATTGTCTAAACCTAGGCTGAAAACACATTTGTTTAGCCAAGCCTTTTGTGAATATTTTTTCCTTAGATAAAGATGCAGATCTGAAGGGTTCACAGGCATAGAGTGTTGTACTGAACTGGGATGTTTAGATACTGTTGCTCCCCCAACCCAATACAACCCCCCCCCCCCCCCACACACACACACACACACACACACGCACACATCTCTCAAGTCTCAATCAGCGAACAGTGGATAAGTTAAACAAAACAAACTTCATATGACAAATGTAATGAATTTCCTGGTTACAATATTGTACTTTTTGACCATGTACACTTATAGTAGATTTTTTTTTTTTTTTTTTTAAAGTCTACATACCCCTGTTAAAATGGCAGGTTTTTGTGATGTAAAAAAATTTAACCAAGATAAATCATGTCAGAACTTTTTCCACTCTCAATGTGAAATTACAACTTATAAAATCAAACAGAAACATATTAGGGTAAAACAAGAATGTTACAATAACCTGTTTGCATATAAGGGATATATTTATAAGGGATAAGGGATATATTTATAACTGCACTATCCATTGTCACCCAGATGAGGATGGGTTTCTCTCAAGGTTTCTTCCGCATATCACTGCAGAGAGTTTTTCCACCGTCATCACCTTGGCTTACTCAGTAGGGATAAATTCATACATTAAAATTTATATCCTGAATGTATTTATTTCTATAAAATTGCTTTGTGACAATGACCATTGCTTAATGAAAATTCAGGAATAAAGTTATTAAAACTTGGAATAAATCCATTTTAAACAAAGGCAAGCAAGCAAACAAAACGTGCACAGCTTATATTAATTATTTGTCAGCTGGGATGAAATTGTAGCTCAAATAATTTGATTTCTAATTCAGAGCACTTTCTTTCTTAACAAACAGTTTGGCCAAGAATTGTATATGAATTGCATTGAATGAATTGCATGAATTGCACTGCATGAGTTCCACTGGTGCATGAATTGAATTGAGTTCATTAAGAAAAATGATCCAATATTACATATATGTGAGTGACAAAGGTATGTAAACCTTTGCTTTCAGTATCTGGTGTGACCCCTTGTGCAGCAATAACTGTGACTAAACATTTCTGGTAACTGTTGATCAGTCCTGCATATCTGCTTGGAGGAATTTTAGCCCATTCCTCTATACAGAACAGTTCAGCTATGGGATGATGGTGGGTTTTGTCACATGAACTGCTTGCTTTGGGTCCTGCTTCCACGTTTCTATTGGATTTTGACATGGCCATTCCAAAACATTAACTTTATTCTTCTTTAGCAATTATTTGATAGAATGACTTGTGTGCTTGGGGTCATTGTCTTGCTGCATAACCCACTTTCTCTTGAGATTCAGTTCACGGTCAGATGTCCTGACATTTTCTTTTAGAATTCGCTGGTATGCTTCAGAATTCATTGTTCCAAGTTGTCTTGGCCCAGATGCTGCAAAACAGGCCCAAACCATGATACTACCACCATCATATTGCACAGATGGGATAAGGTTCTGATCCTGGAATGCAGTGTTTTCCTATCACCAAACCGAACACTTTTCATTTAAACCAAAATTTCTATTTTGGTCTCATCCGTCCACAAAATATTTTCCATTAGCATTTTGGCTTGTCCAAGTGATCTTTAACAAATTGCAGAAGGGCAGCAATGTTCTTTTCGGAGAGTAGTGGTTTTCTCCTTGCAATCCTGCCATGCACACCTTTGTTGTTCTGTGTTCTCCTGATGGTGAACATTAACATTAGCCAATGTGAGAGAGGCCTTTAGTTGCTTAGAAGATACCTTGGGTTCTATTACACGTCGCAGACTATTACACATCTTGATATCTGTTGGTCGACCACTCCTGGGGAGGGTAACAATGGTCTTGAATTTCCTTCATTTGTACACAATCTGTCTGAGTGTGGATTGACGGAGTCCATAATCTTTAGACATGGTTTTGTAACCTTTTCCATCCTGATGAGCATCAACAAGTCTTTTTCGGAGGTCCTCAGAAATCTCCTTTGTTCATACCTTCATACACTTCCACAAACATGTTTTGTGAAGATCAGACTTTGATGGATCCCCGTTCTTTAAATAAAACATGGTGCACACTCACACCTTCCCATTGTCTTCCCGAAGTCTTCCCATTGACTGAAAATCAATGACTCTAATTTCACCATCAAATTGACTGCGAATCCTAGGGGTTCACATACTTTTGCCACTTCCATCCATCCATCCATCTTCTATACCGCTTATACTTCCTTCAGGGTCACAGGGAAACCTGGAGCCTATCCCAGGGAGCGTAAGGTGGGGTACACCCTGGACAGGATGTCTTTGGACTGGGGGAGGAAACCGGAGTATTCGGAGGAAACCCCCGCAGCATGGGGAGAACATGCAATCTCCGCACACACAGGGCCATGGTGGGAATCGAACGCCGACCCTGGAGGTGTGCGCGAACGTACTAACCACTAAGCCACTGTGCGCCCACTTTTGCCACTTACAGATATATAATATTGGATCATTTTTGTTAATAAATAAATATACAATATTTTTGTTTCATTTGTTTAATTGGATTCTCTCTGGCTATTTTAAAGACTTTGACTTTGAAAATTGTATGATGTTTTAGGTCATATTTATGCAGATATTTGAAAATTCGAAAAGGGTTCACAAACTTTCAAGCATCACTGTTTATTATGTATGGTTCTATAGGCTACCATAGACTCAAGAGTGGAGGAAGAAGAAGAAGAGAAGAAGAAGAAGAAGAAGAAGAAGAAGAAGAAGAAGAAGAAGAAGAAGATTACAATAGGTGCTTGGCTCCTAATAAGCTTTGCTACACAAGCACTACTAATATTAAACTTGCACAATTATAACAGTGATGCTTGCATTGCAATGCAAGCACCACTAATAACCATAAGAAGAGGAAGAAGAAGAAGAAGAAGCAGAAGAAGAAGAAGAAGTAGAAGAAGAAGAAGAAGAAACTTGCACAATTATAATTGTGATGCTTGCATTACATAGCAAGCACGCCTAAAAAAAGGCCTTGTGTTTTATTCTCATACTGTACTAACCACATACATATACAGGATTTCACAGAGTTTTTTTTTTTGTGATTGTTGCGGCTAAAAATGCTCGATTTTGTTGTGTGGGTTTTTTTTTTTTTTCAAAATTTGCGTTTTTTGTGCTTTTTTTGTGGAAAACTACCAGAAGTGGTGAAATTGCAATTGCACTATTTTTTGCAGTGATGATAGCTGGTAAATTAGATCTTTTAGCTGTACTCATGTTTGACTCACATGAATCGAAGGGGGCTTTGGTTAAATACATTGTGATGACATCACATGGCACGTTGTGATGGCGTCACATTATGCGCTTGGCCCAAATCTGTAGAAAAGGGACGAACTGTAGCAGAAACAGCTAGGGCCAAAACCACCATAGACATTGAGGGGAAAACGTCCCCCTAAATAATCAGATATAGCGAAATTGTAACACAAACACACCCTGCTGCTCTGCTGCACTCAATTATGCACTGCTAAATATGCTGTTAGGATGACAAAAAGCTTAAAATAAATAAAATTCAGGCTGGTCTGTGTCGATGCCAATGCTCATCAAGGTCAATATGTTTGAAATGGTCAATCAAATCAAAGAGGGCAGAAGCCACACAAAACTTCAGTTTTAACAGTGAAAGAGTGCAAGTTAAGGTGTAAGCTAAGTAGCTAACGTTTAATATTTGACAACCATGGATGCAAATATTTACGTGATTCATGTAATGTGTTATTGTCAGTGTGACAAGACAAGAAACATTAACAGAGCCATGGAAGATGGACAATGAATGTGTGCATATTGTGAATGAATGTAATGAACATGGTTACCTGGCTTTACTGGTAGCCTTTCAGTAAATTCACTTGTCTAGGAAAATGATTCATAAAACTAAAAGTGGGAGAGTTATCATCCTCAGACTTAAACAAGAACATGGTAAAACATGTGGATTTGACTCAAGTGTGTTTTTAGGTTGTGGTTAGGACAAAGTCATTTATTAAAATAAAAATATATTATTTGCAAATCCAGTTCTTTAACTATTTTTTTTATTACTTTAATTGTATTTTCTGGACAATAAACCCCTAGGTGTCTCCAGCCATTGTATTTTGATACTAGTCTGTATGTCCTTGCCAGGCCTGTTCTCAAAAAGTAAAAGGGATAGTTCACCTAAAAATTAAAATACTGTTATCATTTACTTACACTTATGCCATTCCAAAGTTTGGAACAACTTGAGCGTGAGTAGATCATTTTGTTTCAGTAATTTTGCCCAGCAAGCTGAAACAGTCATGTCATTTTACAGAGACATTATGATAATAATGAAAAGACAATCAAATCATATAATTTTTTTCTTTGGGACAGCAGAAAAAAAGGTTAAGCTGACAGAAACAGGAAAAAAGTTAGCAGTATATACACAATGGAAGTTTTGTAATTCATGTTTGGTCTGCTCTATTATTTGGAACATATTATTCACTACATCTGCGCCTAATAAGATGAAAGGCCTGCCTGTGGGTAGAGTGTGAGTAAATCTGAAATATATTCTAATAAACCATCTAATCTAACTTGTTTTTGTATTGTAATACACTAACCTTACTGTAGTTATTTTGGTCCTAAATATAAAGGTTTTGCATTGTATAAATAAATAATGTATCTACAAATATTTGGGCCCTTATTAGCCTACATAGGGAACCATTACATTTGTGACCCCAACCCCACCAAATGATTTGGGTGTCCCCTGACCACACACAAACATATGTTCAGGATGTGGTTACGGCCTTGGAGATAGCTAACACAAATGTTAGAATGGCTGTACATAAAATTCCATTTGCATAAAATAATGAGCACACTGAAACGCATAAACCTCAAAGGCTCATTGAACAAATGGTATCCGCTCCCCCCGCCGCCCAAACAACTGTTACGCGCGCACACACAAGAAATAGCGAGACACCAGAGAAGTTTCAGTTAAACCGACAACAAGGCACGCAGGGAGAAGTCCCACATCTCTTTCTTCAGCTCCTTTTAAATGCTTCGTTTTCCTAGTTATCGTTACTCTCAAGACTGTGAGATTTCCTTAATTGTTTGGTGAGGCCACTAGGTAAGGCCATCTGATTCAAGCTTTTAAAAGAAGACGAACATCCCATATCTTTTCCTTTCTTTCCTTTTTTTAATGTCATCGTGGATAGAAAAAGACAAGCGAGAGACAGTACATGCTTTTGTCTGAGAACCGTTCTCGGGTTCGAGAAGATCGTGCGTCAGTCTCTCTCTCTCTCTCTCTCTCTCACTCACTGTCTCACACACACACACAGCATGCCCGCAGTTTTCCTTTTGATCCGCTCGGCGCTCCTCCGGCTCCTCGGCAGCAGTTTAGCGAGCACAGCAGCTCGCTTTCTCAGCAGAAGCATCTCCACGGCGGCTTCCCACCTCTCCGCAGTGCTGCGCCTCGTCTGGACGCGCCTTAGCTCGCAGGAATCCAAGGAGGCAATTCTCGGCTGCGTGCTCTGCATTCTCAACATGCACAAAAAAGTGGATAGCTGACTGTTTCTCTCTTTCTCTCTCTATTTTTTTTATTTCTTTTTCTTTTTTAAATCACTGTGTTTCGTTTCAGTTTAGTTTCTCAACCTTACTTTTTAATCAGGGTAAGGATTATTCATAGCTTTTTTTGTATGTGTGTTGGTGGGTGTGTGCTTTGTTTATTTTATTTTTTTTAATTATTATTTTATTTATTTATTTTTTTTTTTTTTGGATGGGGGTGTTATTTTAAGGAAAATTCAGCCTTTCACCATCGGCATTAAAATGTCGAAGTGCGCAGGTCTTACCGATGTTTACACACCAATGGATAGCCCGAACTTTACTGAACACTTTGATCTGTACAACGAACTTCTTACTGAAAGACTTGAGAGAGGATTCTGAACGCGTTGCAGGCGAGATGAATAGAAACACCATCACCGGCGGCCCCGAGAGCAGCCAAGCCGCCCTGAAAACGTTTGGACCGCATTCAGAAAACACGAACAACAACAACAACAACAACAACACAGCAGCCACCACACATCTGTCCAGAACAGTAGGAGAAGGCCGTGAAAAAAAGCCAAGTTACCATTCCAAGGTATCCCTCGTTCTTGCGTTTTCAACTAGGAAATAATAAACATGTTTACATACATACATACATACATACATACATACACTCACTGGTCACTTTAATAGGAACACTTCTACACCTCCTCATTTATGCAGTTATCCAATCAGCCAATCATGTGGCAGCACGGTCACTCCTGGTATTGGGTTTTTTGATATCTCCAACGGTTTTGCTATGGCATTTATGGTGAAAAAGGGAAACAAGAAGTGTCTATTTTCTTCTGTATGCAATGAGTGATTTAGATTAAACTTGAGCTGTATCTTTGATACTAGGGGCTGATCACATGGATGTGACTATTGTGAGTCTCGGTCATAGCTCCACCAACTGGCAGCAGGAAGTGGGTGACAATAATTGAAATAATCCTCTTATCTTTACCCAAATCACCTCAAAATTGGTCAGATAATGTCAAGACACGGCTGAGGTAAAATTAGTAAAAGATTTTTGATATCTTAAATAGCGTTGCCATGTTTTTGAAGCTCTTAGCATACTTAAAATGTCATGAACGTCAGCACACACGTCAGAGTTGTCAACTGTTAAGAGTATGCAAAAGCTAAGACATGGGCGTGGAGGAAGGTTTCTGTAGCGCCCCATTTTGACTAAAGTGGTGGGGTCAAACTTGGTAAATATATTGAACTCATCAAGCCAGACAGTTTTCAAAATGAAAGTCATTAGCTCCGCCCAACAGGAAGTTGGTCATTTAGGATTTAATGTGGATTTTTTTGAAAATTGCAAGCCCTTCATTTTTAAATACTCCTCCTAGGGGATTCATGTGATTGTCATCAAACATGGATAAGATTATGTCAAGCCATTGAAGATTCTAAATTGTAGAAAGGATTTATGATATCTCAAATGGTTTCACCATTGCGAGGCAATAACTCTATGGCAAAAAACGGAAACAGGAAGTGTCTCATATCTTCTTCATACAATGAGTGATTTAAATGAAACTTGAGTTGTAAGTTTGGTCACAGGGGCTGATTACTTGGATGTGACTAATGTGACTCACAGTTATAGCACCACGAACTGGCAGCAGGAAGTGTGTCACTTAAAACTGATTTCTTAATCAGTGGGGGAAATAAGTATTGGATGTGTCAACATTTTTTTCAGTAAATATATTTCCAATGAGGCTATTCACATGAAAATTTCACCAGACATCAGTATTAACTCAAGAAATCCGGAAATATAAAGAATTCACAACATTAAAGTCCATCAATGACGTTATGTGTAATAAAGT
Organism: Ictalurus punctatus; assembly: GCF_001660625.3. Taxonomy (NCBI): domain Eukaryota; kingdom Metazoa; phylum Chordata; class Actinopteri; order Siluriformes; family Ictaluridae; genus Ictalurus; species Ictalurus punctatus. The sequence goes on along the minus strand of NC_030418.2, from coordinate 8,655,178 downwards.
GAAATTTATTTAATACTTGGCTAACGACTTTTGAGTTTTTGAGCATGTTAAGGGCCCCCAAAACCCCCGAAACCTTGAAAAAATAATAATAATGAGAATTACATATTCACTGTTCTCTCTATTTTTTGTTAAATAAATATCCAACAAATCTGCTAAAGACCAATGTTTGAATGCAGTACACTCCTTGTAATAGACACCACCATTATTATATTCCATGCTATCCAAATTAGCATGATCAACCATGTCTATTCAGTAAACAAGTTAATTTAAGACTCTTCCTTCAAAACAGCACAAAGTGTTCCAGTTTGCCATTACATCCTGTAACAGAAAATTACAATTAACAGAAATTGTAATAAAAAATGTGCCTACTACCCTCACCTACACCATTACAAATATAAGCTCTCTCACCTCAAGTGGTTTTAGAAACTATATCATTGTGCCCTTTCTCTTTAAGCATCTACGTTACCTCCCTTTTGAACTCTATTTGGCTTCATGAGTATGCTATGCCATTTCTGTTTGAAGCCAAATGAACCTTATTGAGCATATTGAGCATCCATGCAGGAAAATATGGCACACATCACACACATTGTGTCTACACACTGATGCAGGCAAATTTCAGGTAAATCAAACAAACCTCATACTAGTATATCAAAGTGCAGTGTGCCTACTTTTCCATATAGGTGGTACTAAAACTAAAAGCACAAAAGTCAAATGGATGTAATCATGATTTGCTATTGATTAACTACTTGATGTTTGAAGTCCATCATTCAAACCAGCACAGAATTATTCAAACGTCCTATTTAGCATGGCATCATTTATGACAACACCTTAATCACACATCACTGAAACCTATTCAAATTAATCTTCCACCTGAATTTTCTAGGTTTACTTAACTATTTTTTTAATAATCACACTCTGGCCCTAATAAGCCTTAGAAAACCAATAGGGCCTTGTGCACTTTCTGTGCTTGGTCCTTAAAAATCCTGTGTGGAGGGTCTACATGCTGAAACACCTTGTTGATGAGAGAGATCAGAGGAGAATGATGAGACAGGTCTATAACAACTCAAATAATCACTCTTTACAAGAGCTGAATATTAGAACAAATATTAAAACAACAGGTGAAGGTTAGAATAAAAATCACCTGCTCTTTTTCTTCAGCTGTCCAGTTTGGATGAGTCTGTGCCCATGATAGCCTCAGATTCCTGTTCTTGGTTGGCAGGAGTGGAAGCCAGTGTGTTTTCACCTGCTGTTGTAGCCCATCCACCTCAAGGTCCATGTTTTGTGCATGCTGAAATGCTTTTCTGCTCACCACAGTTGTAAAGAGTGATTATAGAAGTTACTATATCCTTCTGTTGTGCATTAGATTGTACATGTCAAGAGCTTCAGTTAATGTTCACATCAAACATTAGAATGAAGAAAAAGTGTGATCTCTGTGACTTTGATTGTGGCATGGTTGTTAGTACCAGAAGGGCTGGTTTGAGTACTCCAGAAACTGTTGATCTCCTTGGATTTTCATACACAACAGTCTCTAGAATTTATACCAAATGGTGCAAAAAAACATTGGTTGATCAACAGTAATGCATTGGAAATAAATGCAACGTAGAAAGAATTCTGCAGTGAAAACAAATGGATTGGCCTGTATGCATTGTGTCTGATCCAAGACTCGAGTAATTCACAGCACAGTTTAACTTTGTGCAAAAGTTTACAATTTCCACGTGGCAGCAAAGGGGGGAAATTCCTATTTCACATGTGAAGTCACACAGGCTAGTCGTCAATGGATGACAGAATATACATTTGCTGTACATGAATGAATGAATGAATGCCTTTTATTGTCACTATACACATGTACAATGAAATTAAGAGCCACTCCTTTTTTTGTTCCGTGCCAACATGTACATAGAATAAACAAGAAGAATAAACAAATAAATAAGATAAATAAACAGATAAATAAACAAGATAAATAAACAAGATATTGGGGCGGATGGGGGAGGTACTATGAAATGCACAGTTTTGAGACACTATATACATATGCTGTGAACTCAGTACATGTATGTGTTTAGAATGGTAATAGCTTTTGGGAAAAAACTATTCTTAAATCTATTAGTCCTTGTTTTGATGCACCTGTAACGTCTCCTGTAAGGGCAACAGATTGAACAGATCAAAGCCAGGATGAGAACTGTCCTTAATGTTGGTTTTTCCTCTGCTGAGGCAACGGGAGGTGTAAATATCCATCAGGGAGGGAAGAGGGCAGCCAATGATCTTCTGTGCTGCTCTTACTACTCTCTGAAGCCTCTCCCTGTCTGCTGCGGTGCAGCTACCGTACCACACCGTGATACAGTATGTCAGCAGGCTCTCGACGGACAAGCGGTAGAAGATCAGCACCAGATTGGAGTCCAGATTGTACTTCCTGAGAACCCTCAGGAAGTGTAGCCGCGTTTGAGCCTTCTTGATAACCGCTGTGATGTTGTCCGTCCAGGAGATGTCTGCAGAGATAAGGACACCAAGAAACCGGAAGGTGTGGACCCTCTCCACACACTCACCATTAATGAAAAGGGGGGCCAGCTCAGTGTTGTGCTTCCTGAAGTCTACAATGAGTTCCTTGGTTTTCTTGGTGTTTAGAGCCAGATTGTTCTTTGAACACCAGGCTGCCAAGTTTAGGACCTCCTCTCTGTAGGCTACCTCATCTCCTTTTGAGATGAGTCCGACCACTGTGGTGTCGTCAGCAAACTTGATGATAAGATTATTGTTGTGGACTGGACTACAGTCGTATGTGTAGAGACAGTACAGGAGGGGGCTCAACACACAGCCCTGTGGAGAACCTGTGCTCAACGTGCGAGTGGAGGAGAGGTGGGGTCCGAGTCTCACTGTCTGAGACCGGTTGGTGAGAAAGTCCTTTATCCAGGCACATGTGAGGCGGGGGAGGCCAAGGGTGACCAATTTGGTGATGAGAATGTCCAGAATTATTGTATTAAAAGCCAAACTGTAATCCACAAAAAGCATCCGGACGTAGCTCTGTTGCTGCTCTAGATGTCTCAACACGTAGTGGACAGCTACGGCGATAGCATCCTCTGAGGATCTGTTTGCGCGATAAGCAAACTGATAAAGATCGAAGTCTGGAGTCTTCATGATAACTGGAGTGAGGGCCACAGGACGATAATCATTCAGGCTACTGGTGGTCGACTTCTTTGGCACTGGGATGATTATGGCTGATTTTAGGCAGGCCGGGATGACTGCTTGGGCCAGGGAGAGATTGAAGATTCTGGTAAAGATGTGGGCAAGCTGGTGGGCACATGATCTGAGCACCTTACCAGGTACACCATCTGGGCCAGCAGCTTTCCTGGGGTTCACTGCCAGAAACATCCGTCTAACATCGTGTTCCCTCACAGTAAGTAGAGTGGTGCAGGAACCAGGAGGGGATGGAGGCAGGGTTGGACTGGTACGGGGGCCAGATGAGGGTGGAGGTGAGGCTGGAGCAGATGAGTGCTGTTGTTGTGATGTTTCAAAGCGAGCAAAGAAGTAATTTAGCTCTTCTGCCAGCATCACATTCAGGTCTCCTGTTGTCGCATCACGGCCTCTGTAGTTCGTGATGTTCTGTATGCCCTGCCACACCTCCCGTTTATTTTTGCTGGACAGGTGGGACTCTATGCTCCTCTTATAGACCGCCTTAGCTTCCTTAATACCACCTTTCAGGTTGGCACGAGCGGCTCTGTACAGAGCTCTATTACCAGACCTGAAGGCAGTGTTGCGGGCTTTGAGTAGTGTGCGGACCTGTTTGGTCATCCATGGTTTCTGGTTTTGGAAAACCCGAATGTTTTTGTCCACAGTCACATTTCCGATACAGAACTTGATATAGTCCAGTACCGTTCCTGTTAATGTTTCTAGCTCTTGATGTTCAAACAAATCCCAGTCTGTCTGTTTGAAGCAGTCCTGAAGTTTGCAGAATGCATCATCAGGCCAGGTGGTAACAGTCTTTATAGTGGTCTTGACACTGCGTCTGACGGGGGTGTAGGCAGGGGAGAGCAGGAGGGAGAGATGGTCTGATTGGCCGAGGTGCTGTGCTGGTTAACAGTGTAAACATTTTTAAGAAACTTCAATTAGGGACATTCTTTATGAAGGGGCAAATGAGCTGATACAGCATAACAAGACATCATTAGAATCAATTTATGACAGAAATGTTTAATCTTGCCAGCCGTATTAATTTGCCTTGGTTACTGTCAATTTTTGTGCTGGTATGTGGACTTCGGCTAAACTAAGCTGAGAAGCTGCTGGATACACTGCTGCAAAAGTTTTATGTTGTATAATTAACAGCTAAAAATAATTTATTATGTAATTTATAATAATTATGTAATTTATGGTGTTGTCCAGTATTCCTCCAAATTTACTGATATAGTTTAGAACTCCAGTCAGTAATATTTCCTTGTAATGGGCAACTGGATGTTAAAGCCATCAAATTTTTGTAGTTTGTAATTTATGAATTAGAGCTCCTAGACTTCAAAGCCTCATGTCTTTGTAGTTGGTCTTCATATTGACTGATTGATATTGTGTGTGTGTGTGTGTGTGTGTGTGTGTGTGTGTGTGTGTGTGTGTGTGTGTGTGTGTGTGTGTGTGTGTGAGTGTGTGTGTGCGCACATGTTATCATCTTCCTGTTTAGAGTCTTATTATTCCAAATCCAGTTTAGCTCAATATTAGTTTAGCCTTCACATATTCTACAATTGCATATGCTTAACTTGTGTGGTTTATCATGTGCTCTCTGCATTGATAACAGTGATGCAAGTGGATTACAAATTGTCAATGCTTTAATGTAGTCATCAGTAATGTCGGCACCATTTGACTGTGCCTTGTCTTTCAAAAATGCAGCAATATATGACTCTCATCTGAACTGCTTGCACAGTTACATCCTCGTGTTCTTAATTATTTTTCATACTTGTTAGGATATGCTATGGGATAATATTGAGGATTGTATAGCTTTATTTTACAATTGTGGTTGTAAATTAAATAATTACTCTTTGTCTACTTATTTGTACACAGACTTCCATGATCAAATCTCAAACCACTGAAATAGACGTCTTCAAGGGAAGCAGCCCACACTGCAATCAAAAAGAGGTTTCCAGGGTTTCAAAGTTCTTTTCAGTCCTGAAGGATAGCTGTTTTACTCAGCAAAATGCACTGTTTAACATAGAGATTCTTCAGGTATGCTTTAATAGCAGTCTACACGTCTTTTAAAAGCATTGACGCATCATGTTCTTCTATTAATGGTGTTCATTTTTTTTACTCTGTTTTAGCCATTCAGAGGTGGACTTACTCCTATGCTTTGGATCATTGTCTTGCTGCATAATCCAGTTGCGCTTGAGTTTCACCATGCTTGACCGCAGGTATGACGTTCTTTTTGTGGAATTCGGTGTTTGGTTTATGCCAGATTTAACAGGACAGCTGTCTTTCTAACAGTTCCATTTTCGACTCATCAGCCACAGAACATTCTCCCAAAAGATTTGAAGCTCATCAAGCAAAATTCAGACAAGCCTTAATGTTCTTCTGGGTTAGCACTGGTTTTCGCCTCGTCACTCTTCCATGGATGCCATTTTTGCCCAGTGTTTTTCTGATAGTGGACTCTATGATGGCCTTTATTGATGCAAGAGAGGCCTGTATATTCTTTGATGTTGTTCTTGGGTCTTTTGTGACTTCCTGGATGTGTAGTTGCTGTGCTCTTAGAGGAGTTATCCACTTTTGGGAAGGTTCACTACTGTGCCAAGTTTTTCCATTTGGAGAGAAAGGCTCTGGAGTCCCAGAGCCTTTTAAATAGCTTAGTAACCCTTCCCAGAATTATGTATTTCAGTCACCGTCTTCCTCATCATTTCTGGAATTTCTTTTAACTTTGGCATAGTGTGTTACTGAGTAAGACCTTTTAACCAACTTTATACTGTTGAAAATTTCTATTTAAGTGTTGATTTGATTGAACATGGTTTGCAGTAATCAGGCCTGGTTGCGTCTAGTCCAGCTGAACCCCATTATGAATGCAGTTTCATAAATTTGGGGAATTTGTAACTACCGGGGCAAATATATTTTCACACAGGCCCAGCTGGTATTGGATAACTTTTTTGCTTAAGTATATAATTTAAAAACTGTATTTTGTGTTTACTCGGGTTGCCTTTGTTTTATCTTAGATTTTGTTTTAATTTAGTAGGAGATGCACACAAAAACAGAAGAAATCAGCAAAAACATTTTCACACCACTGTACAAACTCTTCCTCCTGGACTAGAGATTCAGAAGTACAGTATTCCTGAGGCAGACCTGGGAGCATTTAATAAGGGGGAGACTGCTCCAGTTGGTGCACACTTTGGAATATATCAGGGAGAGCTGGTAGACAAAGAAGAAGCTGTAAGTAAGGAATAATTGACGACGGGCAATTACACCTCTGATATACATTATTTTCTAACTGTTCAACGGACCGGAGTCAATTATTCTGCTTATACCGCAGTTACCACAACTCAAGACATTGTTCAAATGTTTTATTTCAAGACATTTGTCAGGTTTTTTGTGTATAAAATGGTCTTGTGTAACACTTTTCCAGCCTTAGTTTTCCCCTTTGTTGCAGATATCAAATTCAAAATTACCTTCTTTTTTTCTTAAAATGGTACATTTACTCAGATTAAACATTTGATATGTTTTCTATGTTCGGTTGTAAATAACATATGGGATTATGATATTTGCAAATCATTGCATTCTGTTTTTATTTGCATTTTACACAGCGTCCCAACATTTTGGAATTGGGGTTGTATAACGCATCCCATCTCAAACCTCCGTTGCTAATTCTAAAATGTCATTTTAGAGAAAATAACTGAGGTTTGAGCCATTGATATGCAGTTATTGGACAGAGTGAGCGAGAGAGAGAGAGTTCACAGTTTTTTTTCTGAACTGTACATCATACATTTTATCCATTTGCAGTTACATTTAATTTTCTAAACTATTATAAACTACATTTAAGGTTATAAAAGCTATATAACAGCCATTCCTTTACCAGGCTATTTCTTTCTCTCGCTTAAAAAATGAATGATACACAAAATAAAGCGTGTCATGTTACAAAAAAACTTATGGTACTGATTGTTACAAACATGGGCGTAGATTTGGTTTAACATGAGGGGGGAGTGAATAGGTATGCTTCCTGACATTTTTAATTCAATAATTTAAAAAAAAATTAATAAATTGAAAAAAATCAACTTTGTTATATCTGCCATGTCATTGCATAATTATCCTCTACTTATTTATCTTTCTATCCATCTACCCAGCCATTTATCTATCTGTCTAATCTACCTATTGTCCGCAAGCATTTATGATCAAATAATTGTTTCATTAAAACAAATTACAGAGGGCATAATAACAGTCCACATGAATGCACATTGTAAGTGATTAAAACTTATACACATCATTCATGAGAACAACCTTGTTGTTGATAATAATGGGAATTATTAAAATAAGATTTAGCTCATTTGTTGATGCCATACATGCATGCTATTGTATCTGTCTAGTTTCCTGATAAACGGCAATTTTATCTGTTCTGGATCTGGATCCTACTGAGTCAGAGGAAGAGGGATCACAGAAATCTGTGTTTTGGCCCCAGATAGAGTATTCTCCTAAACCATTTTAACAGTATAGTATTTTATACAATTTTTGCTTGTTATAAAATTAAAGGTATTCTAAGTAAATAATTTACAAACCCATAGTGTATTGCTCAGTTATAAATAAATAAAAAAAAATACAGGCATATGTTCTGTAAGTTTTGTTTGCATATGCATTTAGGGAACATTATATGATGTACAGAGCAAAGACATCTTTGTAATCGGTTCTACATTCAGATTTGCTAGGATCTGTTTAAACTGCATTTCTGTTGGGAAAAATCAAATATGTTTTTACTGTGATTTATTAATGCACCTATAATATAAAATGGTTTTCATACTTATACTGTTGTCAATTAATTAATAATTTTATATGCATTTAGTAATTCTTCTATTTTTCATTTTTAATTAAGCCAAATGATATTATAGGTGGAAAAGAAGTAGCTTGAAATTACAGCACTGATATATAGTGTATATATAAGATAGATATATTCATATCTGTTTTTATAAGCAGTCTGGATGATGAAATTTGTATAGAAACATTAATATTTGTGTGTTTGCGTAGTTACAAGCAATAGTCAGTTTAGGGATGGTAGGAGAGGAGAATAATGCAATAAAATGTTGAAGTCTGGCCTTATTAACATCTTAAAAAGAGCACATTTCCATCATTCCTAACTGATGATGATGGTGAAGACGTCTGCTGGACATTTCAGCACTTTCCAGCTCTAAAGCCTGGATGATGATGGATCTTCTGGAGTGAGTCCTGTCATTGTGACGGAACAGAAGAAGCCGCTATAAAAAGGTGAAAAACAGAAAGGCGGCCTTTCAGTGTTCACTTGAGCTTTCTAACTGACAGGCTGTTTAACCAAGTTCAGTGCTACAACACAGCATTTAATGAGTTTTGCTCGCAGCTCTTGGGCCTCAGATTTTCCACTGCGCCCCCTGTTGTATGCGGCTGGAGCTGCAGCCACGGCCGCAGGAATTTGTTATTATATTAAGAAGCGTGGTGATGGGGAGAGAACAGCGGAGCCCGCAGGCACAACTCTCACCGAAGCACCGGAACAGTCAGGGGAAAGCCTCCGCGCTTTATGAGGCTTAATTTCCCTATCCCTATCAAGTAGTATTAGTTTTCTTAGCTAGACATATAATTAGTGATGGGCGCTTTCAAAACACCGCTTCCCGAAACATTTGCGAATCTTTTGTTTCGAATCAGTGGTTCGGCACGTGTATCAAATTGGTCAAGTCACGTGATTTCAGAAACAAGGCTTCGTTACGTCATTACTGTTTCGAAATTTCCATGATTCGCGCTAGAGAGTGTTGACCTCCGGGTGAACCAATGAACCAGCGTTTAATATATAATTTGAACTGTTCTCCGGTCAGTTTTATTTTGTAGGTTTATATAACTGAAATGATTCAGTAATGTTTGTACTGATCCACGGTCAGTGCTCGCCTCAGGATGCCTTGTTAATCACGGGTGAAATCCCATAAATTTCCTGATGAAAATAAAGAAGACATGGGCAGATGTTGTGGGTTATTACGTAGACGAGAGAGAATTTGGACAGTTTTGCATTTATTAATCTTCATTTTTCATGACCAAAATAACCTATAGGCCTAGTTATTCAAAATGAGGAGTCTACAGGTTACAATGTAGTTGTCAGACAGATGTTAAAAACACAACAATATAAAAAACACTCATTTTTAAATGGCTCTTATAACAATGTGGACAGGCACACTTCACCCAGGATTCAAACCCAGTCGAGAACTTTATCGGATCCCCTACACCAGTGGTTTTCAAAGTGGGGGCCGCCAGGGGGCGCCCGGGGTGCCTCAACAATTTGATGTGCCCATCCCTCCCACTAGGATGTTTTCTCTTTCTCATTCTCAGACAACCACACACACACACAATCAATTCCTAATGTAATGTAATGTAAAGATGTAATTATTAATAATAAAAAAGGGGGAAATATTCAGAAGTCTGTAATTTTAATGCGTTTTAAAGACATCTTACAAAAGGGGGGCCTCAGTCAAATGTTAATGCCATTTGGGTTGCCTTGCCCTGGAAAAGTTTGGAAACCTCTTCCCTACACACTTCCTTGTTTGACACAAACAACATGTAGTTTATAATTCGTAAACGTTTGTCTGACTCGTTGTCAAGGCTGTTCAGATCAACAATTGACCACTAGGTGTCACCGTAGAGACGGGTGTCGGATTGTTTCGAAGCCTCGACAAAATACGGCACATTTGCTTGAACTGGTTTCAGTGTTCGTCTGCCCACCACCACATATAATCTCTTAACCAATCCAAACTTTCACACATAGCAAAATAACTATTTATTTTAATGAGGCATCTTACCGTGTTAATGGTGGATAATGAGAGAATAAATCCTGACAAACATTTCAACCACAGCGATGTCTGACCGAGGCGTCACTGAAGATGGGCTTAAGAAAATACTGTTGTATGCCATGAAACGCTTTACTGGTGCTGAACGTCGCAAACATCCATCCATCCATCCATCCATCCATCTTCTACCGCTTACTCCTTTTCAGGATCACGGGGAATCTGTAGCCTATCCCAGGTAGCATTGGGCACAAGGCGGGGTACACCCTGGACAGGGCGCCAGTCCATCGCAGGGCACAATCACATACACATTCACACACCCATTAATACACGTCGCAAACATTTATTATTTAAAACGTTGTGATTCACAGTATTACTGTTTATAATTTGGCTGTATTTTTTTTTTTTACAGTGTTGTTTTTTCAAGTGGAGAGATTGAAAAATATATCCGTTTTTATAGTTACTATTTATTTTTTAAATGATACAATAGTCTTGCAAATTTTTACCTAGGAAATGTTTCCATGTTGTTGTTTTTTCGTATTAAATGAAAATTACTATTTTAAATGCCCCGACATTCATGGCTTTTTATTTAATGTAAACATTGGATTGACACAAACATAGATTGTGTGCTGATTATTTATTTATATAGACTGATTGTATTATTTATGATTAATGCTGCATAATGTATGACTATTTAGGGGACGTTAGGGGGGTGTTAAGAGAACATTAAGGTTCTGCAAACCTAAAACAACGTTCTAAAGAAAACCTTCCTGGCTAACCAAAAAAAAAACAACACTTAAAAATGTATGTTATGTGATCCAAAAATTGTTAGCTGGGCTCCTTCCTTAGGCTATTAAACAAGCTCCGCTGTACACCCCCACCCAACGCTGCAGGTAGAATGACATCCAATGTCGGAATTCGGCCTGATTATGAAAACTGATCTGTTAATTAACTAACCACATCGGGCTTACACAATAGTTCAAATTGTACAGTGTATTACAAGTAAACACATTCCCACGCGCCTATTATTCTTTTAATTGTTACAAAGCGAAAAATTACGCGCATTGTTACAAATAGGAACCCCTCAGTTATTAGCCCTTCTTCTTCTTTTGGTTTTAGTTGGCAAACCAACTTAAGGTGCATTACCGCCAACTACTGGACTGGAGTTTGGACAGCAGCTTGGCAGGGGGGAAATAAATGAATGAATGAATACTAGATATGCATACAAAATTACTAAAGACTCTCACTTACCCCAGTATTTTTCAGATAATTTATTAGGGGACGGTGCACTTTTCCAGAGGTTTTTCCCAGCAAGTTCTCTAGTTTCATGGTTTGCTTTCCAATTTGCATCTTTAGCTCAGTTCTTTCTTCCTCATATCTTTTGCAGTCTAACAGAATGTGTTTTACCATCTCTTGTGTATTGCAGTGGGTGCAGAGTTTTCATATTCTCCGTAATGTTAGATTTAAGCCATCATGACCTATTCTAAGACGCGTACTTATCATCTCTTCCTTTGGGTTCCTGCTGTTCACCATACTCATGCCTACTTGTATTTTGTATGAAATATAGGTGTCATCCGGTGTCAGCAGTATTCCTACTATATTTTATGCGTGTCCCTTTATAATGCTTTTAATCTCTGCTCTACTTAATGGTACTTGTATATCAATGTTTCATGCTTTATCGATCTTTTTGCCAGTATATCCACAGTTTCATTTCCTTCTACCCCTACATATGCAGGAATCCAAAAGAAGGAGACATTCAACACCCTACCACAGTTAATATCCCAATCCAACGGACGAAATAAAGCGTGCAGACCAGAAGCAATCCCATTTGCAGGTTCAGGAAGAACCGCTGCGATTGGTGAAATCCATCCACGTGACGCCGCATGTGGCCGTTTGTTCCTGTGAGTAAATGGCTCCTCCTGCGAAAGAGGGTAAAAAAAAAGGAACCTGAACTATAGTGGCGGGTTTGTGAAAGACATTGTGCATTTTCGGTGGAGGGGGGTCACTGGCTGCTTAATAGTGCAATGTTTTTTGGACTACCGCTTTGTTTTTGGAATTGAGCTCTGTCTTAAATAAGGACGGGTTCTAGTGTTATTTGAATCCTAAACACCCCCAGATGAACTCAGTGAGAGCTGCGAACCGCAGACCCAGGCGAGTGTTGAGGCCGCGCCCGGTGCCGCCGGAAAGAAACAACCAAGAAAGAGGTAGCTGTATGTTTTATTATAAGGTCAAGCCTATATGGCTAAGTGATGTGTACTTCTCTTTGATTTGCTTTTGCTTTTGTCAGGCGTGATTGGGAATTAAAAGAAGAGGTGGGCGGTTTCTTCTTCTTCTTCTTTTTTTTTTGCTGTAATTCTCAAGCATCAGGAAACACCGTGGCTCTGTAGCCTACTGGCAGCCGAGGCCAAGCTTTGTTTGGCCCCTTTTAATCCTGTTGGATCAACACCTGTGTTTTATCATATAGTTGCATTTACACTTCAACACTTTTTGGTTTACCCCAGGTGCGATGGTGAATGTCCATTTTAACAGCAACAGTTACTTGCCTTATAGCTAATTACTCCATTAGCTCAGCATTGCAACTGCAGCCAATGGGAATTTGGCACCTATCTAGCTACGTCGAGCGAACATGTCAATGATTATCCACCCTTATTGCTTTTCAGGTCAGTTTTATAGCTATAATTGACGGACCGACTAATTACCCATCTAAACGTTTCAGTGTTGCCATTGCTGAGCACATGCGACAGTGTAACACTGGCTTGACATCTTATGGAAGTATTTTGCGAACAATATTCAAAAGCACTTGCAAACTATGTTTGCATTTACTATTTGTGGACGCATAAATTGTGACAATTCAAATCAAAATGCAAATCGTGTATTACTGTTTGCCTTTTCATCTACACGAACGTACATTGTCTGCCAAATTTTAAATGGAAACGCAAAGTCCATTTGCAATTGTGTTATGATCCTGTCCTATTGAAATAACAATTACCCCGTTTGCTATTTCACTTCCTCGGTGTCCTGTATGAAGCCTGCCAATATTCAAAGGGAATGTCGAAATCATTAGCATTTCCCATGCCTTGTACAGAAACCTGACAATCAGTGTTGGGGATGGGAATATGCTATGGGGCGTGTTTGTATTTGGAAGTGACGTCACTTACAGTCGACTGCATTTTAGACTGGCTCGCGGTCACCGGACATTCACTGCATATTCAAGATTCTCTTTTCTATTTCTCAAACAACAAACACACAGAAAGGGCAAAATGTGTATTGTCTTACTCTGGAGTGGAACTAGAACCAAGTGCAATTGAATATATTTTAAACATTTTCTCCCATTAAATCCTTCTGACGCTAATCTCTCAGAAACGCAGCTCACCAGTGCTTTATAGCAGTGGTTCTCAACCAGGGAGGTGCTAATTGTTTTCAAGAAAAAAAAAAACACACAGAGACTGGGTATCATTAGGGTACTCTGTGCATTTTATTGCTTTTCAAATAGAATGTGCATAAATGGAAAAACTCTGCCTTCCGTCTCCCTCTGTATTTTCTTTTTGCTGGGGAGAGGAGGATTTTAGCCTGCCTTTTATCTAGCTGTCAGTGCAGACCAGTGTTGCCAACTTAGTGACTTTTCAGACTCCTTTAGCAACTTATTTGCAAAAAAAAAAAAAAAAAATGGACAAACCTTAGCAACTTTCCAAATATCAGCAGTAATGTCCTGCAAGCACGAGGTCTTGCTTTCCCACTGCACTCTCACCTCTCTCTGTGTCTGCTCTGTTCAGTGAGTGGCTGAGAACCAGAGATTTAACAATGTCATGGATAACGAGATGTGCCCTTCATCCCAATTTACATAATTCGTATGAGAATGTTTTTAGAATACAAGACGAATGGAATGCAACATGTTTCACATGTAAAATGGTCCATGTTATTACAACCTAGTTCTCTTGTTCAATGTAGTTATAGTGTTCAGAAACATTTTTGATAATTCATGTTCCATACCTGTCCGTTATATAGTTTTATAAAAGTGTTTTTTTTTTATTATTATTATTTTTTTTTTTTAAATCACAAGTTATGAAACGTAATTAATAAAGTACAAAAACACAAGGAAAAAATCTATCAAAAACAGATTATACATTAGGTTGTATATACACACATTTTTATATAGAATAGATAATCATTAAACCTGGTCCCCTCCAATATGGGGGGGGGTTATGCCACATGATAGGGGAGGCTTGGGGGTGCTTTAGTTAAAAAAGTTTGAAAATGTCTGCTTTATAATTTAAAAAAAAAAAAAAAAAAAAAAAAAGTCAGTAAGGGACCTTCTAAAAATTGCATGTCACTTCCAAATACAAACACGCCCCATAGTATACTCCCACCCCCAACACTGATTGTCAGGTTTCTGCAAGTATGTATCGCTGCAGCCTGCTGACATCCAAGTGGGAGGTACTTATGCCGCAAGTAGGCAGGATTTCAGAAATGAGTGGAATTGACAATCCAGAAGTGATGGCAAATATACGGAAATCCCCAATCGCGATGAGTGCGAAGGTGTGTAGTGATAAATGGTTACAAAAACACAGATTTAAAACTGAATATCAACACTTTTTTTTTTCTTGTGGTTTTAATTTAATTTCTTACAGCTTTGTCGTTATAATATGCATGTCCAATGACACTGTATTTGAAGATTAAAATTTATATAATTGTCTAATTAATTTTAAAATTCAACAGTATCCAATTGGAAACCAACTTAAAACGACATATAACTGCACTCAGAGAGGTGAATGTGTAACAACATTATAACCAACAATTTATTTATTTTTTAATATGTACAAATTACTCAGAAATAAAAACAAAATTGTACATATATTTACATCCGTAGTGATGAAAGGTGCCATGCATTTTCTCTTCATATACAAAGACATTACTCATTAGCAGTAGTTGGATTGCTTGCACGACAAACTGCAAAATCCTGGGTAGAATGTCCTAGAGCTTGCCTCGTCTGCCCTTACCAGCGTAACCTGGTGGATACACAGAAGGCACATTATAAAACAGATTTTAAAAAAGTAATTTAGTAAATAAAATACACTTCCTTTTGTTGATTCAACAGTTTAATTTACATGGCGGACACTACAGTAACCAAAGCCTTCTTGAAGATTGTACAACCCACTTGGAGCTGACCCTCCCATTTGGGGCTGTCTCGACCTCCGTTTATACCCATCTGTTTCTGTGCAAGGCATGGAAAATGCTAATGCATTTGCAATCCCCTTTGAATATCGGCAGGCTCCATATGCAACACTGAGGAAATTAAATAGCAAACGACCCTATATAATTTCTCTTATTTCAATATGACAGTATCAAAATGCGTAACACATGAGAAATGCAATTGCAAATGGACTTTGTGTTTCCATTTGAAATTTGACAGACACTGTAGGTTTGTGTAAATGAAAATGCAAACTGTAAAACACGATTTGCATTTTCATTTGGATTATGTCACAATTAATGCATCCACAAATAGGAAATGTAATTGCAAATAAAGTTTGCAATTGCTTTTGAATATTGTCCGCAAAATACTTCCATAACCTTTACTTACCTGAAGTTAATCTCTATGTACCTCATAGACCTTGGGTTAGTTTTAAATGCTTTCTCGCAGACAGTAAAGTGTTTTATTTTATAAGCTGATTTATTTATGGTTGCACAAATTGACTAGAAACAGGCAAATATGTGGTCCAAACTGTAAAGCATTCTGTCATGTTAAAACATGAACGCATTTCACACACTGATTTGCATATGAAGGCACTTAATTTGCTGTTGGTTTTCTGGTCGTTAAGTTCGGTAAAAATGCTGTCAACTCATGGCTTCACATGTTAATGTTATGAATTAATATCTCTCTCTCTCTAATATATAATATATATATAAATAATAGAGCTGCAACAACTAATTGATTATAATCGATTATGAAAATCGTTGTCAATGAATCTTATTATCGATTAGTTGGTCTGGGCGAAACACGGGGTATGTTTACTCATTACTTTACTTCTGTTCCGAAAACACGCTTCGGACCCCTGGTGGTCAATGGTGTAATTGCATGGGGTCCGTAGGAAAGTTTTAAAAACGTTAAAATAACATTATATATATTTTTTTGTTGAATGTATAGTTACGGCCCAGTCTAGGTTAGGCCGCACAGAATAACCAGCTCGGGATTCAATGGGATTGACCTTTAAAAATGAGGGAGCCAGGAATAACAACACAAACCAGGTGGTTCAAAGAAGTAGTGGTATATTGTAACACACAATTATATACATATAATTATATATTATATTATATTAATTATATTATATACATATAATTATATACATATAATTGTACAAGGAACCAAACCAGGTGTAACTTCAGGGTGGGCCAAGGCCAAAATAATAAACAAACGGATTCTATTGTTGGGTAGCTAGCTTACCTAAAAGGATAGTAACAAAGAAAATACAAATACTTCCCTAACTACCTAAGCCAAAAACCGAGACTAAAGGACCCTCTCCCAAAAGAAATGGCAGCTGCATCCCTACTGCCGGTGAACCAAGTGAACATATATAAAATGGTGAATAGAATGCACATAAACAGGTACAGGAACAACCAAACTCAGTCAAAAACCAGAACAGCAGTCAGAATATTGCATAAAGCAGCACAACCAAACACAATCTCTAAACACCAACACATGTAATCACCTCTAACATTCCACACCATTCTCACTCCTCTTCCTCTTTAAATATGGTCGCCATTTAGTGATGTCATCCTGGGAGGTGGGAGCAAGGCAGGTGGGAGCAAGGCAGGCGGGAGCAAGGCAGGCTAGGGCAGGCTGGAAACTCTGGGAGGGAGTTTGGACCTGCACACAAAATATGGCACAGCACACAAAAAATTTCCCATCCCAAAGATAGCGGATTGTAACAGTAACAAAATATATTCAAATGAGATGTTTTGAGATTAATCAATTTGGTTATTCGCGTGCATTCACAAATATCACGTTAGCTGAGCTGATGATCGTTCATTGATGGATTAATTTGAAATTTATTTACAAATGAAATGATGATTTGCAAAAACCTATGAGTGGTAGGCAAGTTCAAGTGTTGCATTGATGGATAAAATAAACAAATTTAATTCAGAGTTAAATTAAATGTCACACCAACAATAAAATGTAATTGAAGCTGGTATTTGAACCAATCCCTGGGGAATGACATGTTCTACCAATCAACCAGGGATTGCTAGGACTGTATACATAAATACTTTTTATAGATTAAAAAAAAAAAAAGCATTGAATTAAACTACAGTGCTAAATGAAGTTTGTTTATATATATATATATATATATATTCTGGTGTGTGTCAGTGTGTATTGGGTTCTTTTCAGTCTTATATAATTGGACAAACAGTTGTGTAAAGTTTAAGTGTCTTAAGTTTATATTTTTAACACTCAGTTTGTGGATTTTATTTTAAATAAAAGAAAAAAGGGTACTGAAAGCCCCCCAGCCGATTAATCAAAAAAAATAATCGGCCAGCTAATTGATTATGAAAATAATTGCTAGTTGCAGTCCTAATATATCTCTCTGGATGTAGCTTGAAAGCTCTGGGAGGCGTATTGTATAGAAATTAATTGTCTCGGAAGAAGGTGGAAAAGTCAAGCCAAGTCAAGTCAGCACAATTAATGTTAATTAACAGTTCAGAGTGTTGATGGGTTTCCTCAATTTGAAATGTCCTTTTTATAATACCTGGCTCAATTATATTGACACATCCAGTGATTTTGAAGAACAATTCCTTTAATATTGTGCAGTAATGTTAATTCATCTTTATTCTGAGCCATCTTTATTCTGAGCATTGAGAACTGATGTAAGTGGGGTTGATCGTCTATCAAGTTGAAATGTCAGTTTAATTTCAGCAGTGAGCTTTAATATTTTGGTATCAGTGACTTCCTGTGTGAAATGAACCACCTATACTGTTATTTATTCACAATTTGGTTTATATAATAATTATAGTTTTCAAAATGTTTTTTTTTATTATTATTATTTATTTGGCTTCATGCATTCATAGCGTCTTTTTAAATTGACTGATCTTGGCAATTTTTATCAGTAAAAGATTATAAAAAAAAAAATGTTTGGCCTGTATACTCATAAATACTGTGAACTGTTGTTTGTTTTGTTACTAATTTATTTAAACATACCATTTTGTAGGAAGTAGGGATGCACTGAAATGAAAATTCATGGCCGAAACCGAATATAATGAAAAGCTTGGCCAAAGGCCCAAACCGAACACGTGTTTTTTTTGTTTGTTTGTTTGTTTGGTTTTTTTTTGCGTTTTTTCCATTTATTTTGCGATTTTTTTTTTTTTTTTTTTTTTTTTTTTTCTTTTCACCATTGCATAAATTAAATATTCAAAAGGTGCTTTTTACTATTTTGTCTTGCTTTTCAAAGAAAAAAATCAATTACAAAAACTACAATTTCAAAATATTTATTTAACATTGAACATTTTTTTTCATTCCAGTAGGCATAGGCTACCAACAAGGCACAATATAACTTTAAATAAATAAATGAGTAAAATAAAAATATTTTGAAGTGGTCATCTTTGAGCCCCCCTTGAATAGTCTATGTTAGGCCTATAACTGACTGCTGAAAGAATGGAACACTGTAGTCTACAACAAAAAGTGCATTAAAAAGTGCATTGACAAGAGTGCGAAAAATGGTTCGGAGTATTATAGTAGATATAGTATAGTTAGATACGTTGTTAGTTATGTTCCCTTAAATAAATACGTCTTTTCCTGCTTTTGTACTCTACTCCCTTACGTCTCACGACTTGACGGAATACTCCGGAACAGAAACAGAACAAACGTGCAAGTGTCCACAGTAAACGATGTCACGGTTGTCAACATCTGTAGAGCATGTGCTCGTGCACGTAGCACGTGCATGCACGCGCCCGCTCATCGCTCTAAGCACGCTGCCGGAAGTGGAGCTCGTGAAATTCGCGCGTCTCACTCTGGTTGCTAGGCTATTTGGTGCGTCATCAAACACGTCATCGTTCGGTCAAATTTATTCGGCCTTTTCACTTATTCAGCCGAACACCGAAAGTGCGTTGTTTTTTGTTTTGTTTTTTTTTATTATTATTTATTTATTTTATTTATTTTTTTTTTGTTATTTTCGGCCAAATAATTACGGTTGCCGAACATTCGGTGCATCCCTAGTAGAAAGTTAAGTTGCCTTGTTTGTGCTGTCCACTGTCGCTCGTTGTCCACTTTCTGCACTGTTATTACCGCTACGTCTCTAAAAGCCACCCCTAAATTTTACGTGTGGCTAGACTGACTGTGGTTTCAGGAACTCTCTCCGATCATCTGAGTTAAGTTCGGTAAAAATGCCATCACGTTATGGCTGTACACATGTAATAGAAACATAACTCATTGTTTATCAGTGGATAAATATCAAATAAGCATTCCAAAACAGTGGTCTTCTCCTCACCCTCATCCAAGACTGTATGCTAGTTTTAAAAGAAGAAAAAGTTTCCAAATCGATACACTCGTTACACATAAACTATATAAGATGCAAATCATGGACCCAGCCATTAACCGACCAGCCCAGTTACTTAAAAGCGTCAGACCGATAGACTATTTGTATTAGGGCTTGAAGTCGGCATTTTGTGTTGATGGTCACAATTTGTTTTGCAACTTGATTCTGATTCACTGATTTTATGCCTTGAACACATGAGGTCACAACACCGATCACACCCATGAAAGTTGACACAAATTGTTGTAAATCGCACCACAGTTTGACTGATGTTTCACATATTTGGCTTGGTTACTTGGTATTAATTTAAAATATACATATAGAAAAATGTGGGACTGGTGCAGTTCATTCACTAATATTTAACACCGTTATTAAGTTAGATTTAACATGCATTGCTGTCCCAAATGATGCTTTTCCCTGATCAGGTTGTGATGGATCCAGAGCATACTCTGGGAACACTTGAGAGTGAGGTGGGAGTACATGCTGAATGGGATTTCAGTCCACTGCAGGGCCCAGTGTGTAAACGCATTCATACATCCATTCACACTTAGGGACACATGCCTACCTATTGGTAAGGTATTAGGATGTGAGAGGAAACTGGAGAACCTGGAGGGAAGACTGCTTCTGAGTCTGCTTTGATTTGGGATTCACCAAAGTGTGCCTAAGGGCACTCTTTTGGAGTCAATATTAGTAATGGGACATGCTCAGACAAGGACTGCAAGGGCCATTTGAGAAAGGGCCATTGTTGAAAGGGAAGAAATTAGTGAACTCATATTTTTGCACTCACAAATAGCATAATATAAGTAATTTTTTTTTGTGATATTGGAACTGTTGTCTCATTTATCAAGGAAAAATGTTAAGCTAGTCTTTTCATATTAATTATTTGAAAGAATTATTAATAAATCCATACATTAAGGCAAATAAAACTACCTATTCAAATAGGATAATGCCTCCATATAAAAGGAGGAGCCTTGTTTTGTGGGCATCACCAAGGTAAAATAGTTGTTGTAAAGGCTTGTTACATTTTGGGTGAATGTAGAAGTCAACATTGCCAAAATGTTTTAGTTAAGTTTGGCCTTTGGTTAACCTCTTACACACAGTTTTACTAAATGATTGATAAATGGGGCCTATTGTTGGTAACCTAGCAATGAAAGTTTAAGCCTCAGTGCTAACTACTTACAGGATAGTTTCTCACATTATATATACAGACCTGTCAACATGCATCAGCAAAAATATTTAACTTCCTCTTTTCGGCAGAATTCATGTATCTTATGCTAGAAATTTTCTAGTCAACCAGCACAAAATGTGGATCAGATCTATGCATTTCACCCAGTTTGTGGAGATGAGCATGGGCCAAATATAGCACCTAGGTACTCTGCTGGTGCTTTGCATCATTGTCCTTGTTTATAAAAGGTGCTGATGGTCAGTGCCACTGATGTGAACATTTCTGGGTTAATAGTGTATTTAGAATGTTCTCTTTAGCATCTCTTGATGCTGTTTTGTGATTTCTAAGGATACACCAATCCAGTGTTTCCATTTTGAATACAGTACTGGTATTAGAATATTTCTATTATCTGATACTGATCTTCACATGGTCAGGACAGACCAAATGGAATTCAGGTTTGCTGTTTAGCAAATCACTCATTCATTTAATGAACTCATTTATTAATTTTCTAACTATTCATTCATTGCTGGCTTGCTTAGCATTGAAGATTGTTCCCTGCAGATAGAGGAGAACAAGCTCACTTATCTAGTCTTTGTATTTTGTATGTTTCTAGTATGTATTTTGTTCTCTGGTCTGGTTAAAACAAGAGCAATAAATACAACTTGCTCACCAAGCACAAGCAGATGCTCGGGATGACTCAAACACCTCCTGTTAGTCACTACAATGAGTTCTCTAGATAAACACCTTCAGTTTCAGTATATATATTTCAGTGGGTGATTCCTTTACTACCTTCCTGGCAAATTATAGAATAAATAAATGCCTTGCCTTTTCAGCAAAAAGAAAAGCTAAAATCCTCTTATAGCATAATGTCATTCTTTAATGCTTTCATTACAGTTTACTTTTTAACTCTCAGCTATTTTTCCCATCCATATGAATATATTTTGAGAACATTCTTGTCTCTTTAACATAGGGCTGCACAGTTAGTTGAATATTGATCTCGATGATCTCAATTGACTGCCCACGATTACATGAACGTGCTCCACTGTGATGTTGATGTTTAAAGTTCGTCCTCCACTCATAGAAAACTCCACTGCGTGTCAAATCAAGCTCTTCCTAAACTTACAGCCAGACACCCTAGAGCGGCGCAGAGATGACGTCACTTTGTACGCCAAAACTAATTTCCAGGTTAGCATTTTAGCACCTTGGTTCCATAGTCCTGAAGTCGATTGGTGTTTTTGAATGGGATTTTGGTTAAAAGCCTGAAATAAGGTCTGTGGTAAACAAGCTCAAAATATTTTCACATTTTATTCTACAGCAAAAAATACACCAGTAATACCCCACTCGTGAGGGTTTTTTTTTTTTTCTTTTTTCTTTTCTTCAAAAGCTTTGTATTGAAAAATGTAATTGTTAACATGTTGCTAAATGGTAGTACAGATGTTGCCTGGGACATTAAACATCACGCCGAACAGGAAAAAACTTTGCAGATAAACTGGTTCAGGTATGCTGTGCATAATTCCCCAAAAAACGTGGATGATCCACAGAGTAAATCTGTATTATGGAAAATGTTTTTAAATCAACTTTAAAAAAAGTTGTCGGAAGCTTGGCGATGGTGACGTTGAAGTCGAGCGACCAATCGTTTATAGCATATGATTAGCTTTTTTTATTTCTGGCAATTGTATTTAGGTCTTCAAACTCCATAAAAGTTGTGTTCCTTTGTGAAAATTATTTTGATAGCCAAAAAGTGTTAGTATTATAAACTTTTGATCACGGAGCTTTTTTTTTTTTTTTTTTTTTGCTTTGCGCAATAACCCAAATGCCTATGGGGAAAATCCTATTGGGTTTTTTTATCAAAGGAACCAGTGTGATGCTAACTTCCAGGTTTCAGTACAAAATGACGTCATCCCTGCACCACTCTGTTGGGTGATTTGGCTGCGACTCTCCTCCTGTATTGCCTTTTCTTCATACGCCTGAGTTATTTTCATTTGGTTGCATATTGTTGTATTCGATTGCATATTTTCATTTGGTTGATGGCATTTTTATTTCTGCTTATCCTATATTTTGGGTACGATTTATATTTATAATTTGCTTCTACGAGATGATGTACTTTAAGGACCAGTCTAATTTGATGCAAAGATTTGAACATTAGCAGGAATGTAGCACAACATGGAGGTGAAAGCAGTGGTCTATTTATTTAAATGTCAAAGTGCAATGAAAAATATGTTGTCCCTAAAATCATTTAATAATCGTGATCTCAATATTGATTAAAAAATAATCATGATTATCATTTTGGAAATAATCGTGCAGTCCTACTATAACATGTCATAACATAAATTTGATTTCTGACTGACGAAGGGAATCATTTGTTGTGAAGGCATTTGTACATTGTTCAGCTGTGGATTATCTGTAATATGATGTGTTTTTTTTCATGTAACAGCATTATATAACGACAAATTATTCATGTACATTTACATATTGACAAAATCTGTATGAAGAATTATGTACTGGATCACCCTTATAATTCCCATACATGACACTAGGGCTGCAACTAACGATTATTATCTGTGGGCGGAGCACAGACACAGGACGCCGTTTTAGTGTTTCCCGTGGAGAAAATCTTTATTCAGAACAGTCTGTGAAGGGGGTGTGGGTGCGCGCGTGTGTGTGCGCGTTGAAGTGCGGTGAGGGTCTCAGCCGTCTGCATGGTTGCCGGGGTCGTGCTGGGGGTTTCCCGAGTGGCAGGGATCCCGTTCTGCCGTCAGGCAATGCCGCGGTTGCAGCCAGGGGCCAGAGTCTCCGCTCGCATCGGAGTCGTCTTGCGAGTGGAATATCGCCCTTTTATACTCTCCCCTCGCCTGCTGGATGATGGAATTCTTCTGTGCCTCACACCATTCACCAGCCGTGTGTGTGTGTGTGTGTGTGTGTGTGTGTCAGCAGCCCCGCCCCGCCGCCACGTGTTCTCCAGTCCAAAACATTGGTGGTGCTGAAGCAGAGCTGTCTCTTCAGCACTACCGTGGGAGGAGCGATTTTTGTTTCCTGTCGCCGGCGTGTCGCCACACTGGATATTAATACTTAATATCGGCTCTATACATTCTTAGTCATTTCTTTGTTTGTTTCAGTATGATGACACTTCCTTTTTTCTCTCTCTTTTTTACTTTTTAATAAAACTTTATAATAAAAGATAACAATAATGGGTAACATTACCCATTATTGCCTCTGGCTTGCTCATTAGGAATAAATTCATAATGTATATGATGACAAAACTTTGACATTACCTTTCTAAAATTCACACACTAGATGGTAGTGCAGAGTGCATATTGTAAGTGTATAGTACTTCATTTGGGACAACTTTAGTATTTACTCTCTGAAGCGTGTTTGCGGAACAGAAGTAACGTAATGAGTGAATGCACCCCGTTCCACACGCAGACCAACTAATCAATAATGATATCTGTTGACAACGATATAAGTAAAGCTGCTGTTTTTTCCCCAACTGAAAATAAACATCAATATTGAATCAGAAAAGAGAAATACCACTGTGAATTTCCCTGCCAAGCCTCGGATTTAGATGTAGATTTCAGATGCACATGCAATCATGCCGAACATTAGAGATATAACTTTGAGATTACCAGAGATGGAAACTCGAGTCTGCGATTTGAACTTGAGTCTCGTTTAAGTCACAGAAAACTGCGACTTGACTTGGACTCGTGAACAGCTGTCTCGAGACTTGACTTAGACTTGAAGACAGAGCCTCGTGAAAAACACAAGTCTTGGCATTCCCGATCAAGTTCTCTCTTTACTACCCCACATGATTGTATCAAACACCACATTTTTCTATTCATTCCTCATTCATTCATTCCCTATCATTGTGCTGCAGCAGCAAATATCACAACAATTCAGCTCTAAACACACCAAACCAGCATTATTATACGTGTGATGCATCTGAACGCACGTGTTCATCAACCATTGGAAAAGTGCTGTTCTATAAATGAACAATAACAATATAGCCAAGTCCTACTTTGTGATATTTGTGTCCTTTCATTTGAAAATTTATTCAATTGACAGCCTCATACACTGTTAATTACAATAACTAGCTGAAAGTACTGTTGCTAAAAATAGAATAAATCCTTCAGACTTGATTTAGACCTCAAGGACTTGTGAACATGTCTGGAGATTACAGATCAGGTAATCAGAATATACCCACTGGAAACAAAGCATGCATTTTGTTCTGAGTGCTGTCATTTACCTAGCTCGAGTGGACCAAGTAAATTCTCACTGTAAACAGCATAGTGAGAGATCAGAGTGAAGAGAATGGTTGTAGATATATTAATTGAGGTATATAAGTAGCCCTTTTATATATAGTTATGAGAAACCAGTAAATGCAGGCCCGTCAAGCACATTAGCAAAAAGGTTTTTGTGAAAAATATCCTGCTGAGTAAATATAATTGGTAATTGATAATTATGAATGTGAGGGCCCTGTATAAGGAACAAAATGTAATATTACCTCCTTTTCTGGCACTCTTGTAATTAGCATGCTTTTTTTTTTTATCATAGATGAGGAGGGTGCTGGAGACATGGTTGCTGAAGAATCTGGTCCAGGAGCTCAGAATAGTCCATATCAACTTCGAAGAAAGTCTCTTTTACCCAAAAGATCTGTATATCCAGCCAAGACTAATATGGAGGCAAGTAATGCCATTTTAACACAAGTCTTCTGAAGACTTCTGACTGTTGAAACCAAGATTAGACAAGTCTGGTTTTTGTTGACCCAATACTGATGATAAACAATTTTGATAAAATACAAACTGATTCCTAATTTGGTGGTTTAAGCAAATTTCAAGTAAATTTTTTTTGTATCTGTCAGGCCATTAAACAAACATTTCTAAATAGAAATAAAGAAATAACTTTTTCAAATGAAGTCTGAAAAGACGTTATGACTCCTGTTATAAATTACGTGTATTGTAATCGCATATATTGAAAATGTAAACCAAGTACTCTACTAATTATACTTTTGAAGGTTTATATTTTGTCATCAAATTTTTTGAAAATTTAAATAGTGTTCAAGCTTAGAAATTCTCATGAACAGCCCTAGTACACAGTAAAGCTTATGTTTAAATATGTCCATACAGCAGATGTTTTGCTAGGCATGTAGCCTTTTGCAGAGATGTCGATTCACATGTAACAGTTGGCTATCAGCTGTTCTTAAGCAATCAAATGCATAAAATGATATAAATATTTTAATATTAATATACATGTTTTGTAAGTATACCACCAACTTGTCTATAGATGTACCTCATGACTGGAATCAGTAAGGCAGCCAGCCAGTCAGTGAGCGAAAGTGCCTTTTCTTGGTTGGCCCACTTGGCAGTCTGGCAGAAGTGGGGGGGGGGAAAGCATAATTTGTACTTTAGGTCTGTCAACTTTTTAGCCATTGGTTGTTCATGTTATAGTCTTTTAAGTAATATTTTGTGAATAAAACACTATATTCAATCATAGACTTTGTCAGATAAATGTGCTTCTTCTTTTTTTCTTTTTTTTTCTTTTTTTTTTTTTTACAAATTGTCTGGTCAGTTGGAATGATTACATACATGTATGTAATGTAATGTTTATTTATTTTATATAACTTTTTTCCTGTGGTAGGGTGATCCCACATCAGCAACAGAAAACTTTGGTCATCGGGCCAAGCGTGCTAGGGTGTCTGGGAAATTACAAGACATAACAGGTAGAGAAAATCTGTTTTACATTAATGCTCTAAAAGAACCTCTATTCTCTTAATGTGTATTGTTTACATGATCTGTGGGCATTTAATGATTTATAACCACCCCAGCTGTTCCGGCAGAACAGTACCTGCAAGTGAAGCTTCCAGATGAGGTGGTACTGAAGATCTTCTCCTATCTGCTGGAGCAAGATCTGTGTCGGGCTGCTTGTGTGTGCAAACGCTTTAGTGAACTGGCCAATGACCCCATTCTGTGGTGAGATTGCTTTCAGGTTTGGATTGTAATCCCAGCAGTTGTCTGTTTGCTAA
Organism: Ictalurus punctatus; assembly: GCF_001660625.3. Classification (NCBI taxonomy): domain Eukaryota; kingdom Metazoa; phylum Chordata; class Actinopteri; order Siluriformes; family Ictaluridae; genus Ictalurus; species Ictalurus punctatus. The sequence continues at coordinate 8,628,532 of NC_030418.2, read as the reverse complement.
ATTAAACTGAGAGAATTTAACTAGATTAGTCAGCGGTTACTTTTGATAGTTATCTTACCCCGTTTTGTTGATTATTTTACCCCATAATTGAATCTCATAGTGTTGTTCTTCACAATCTTTTTGGATAACTGGCAAATTCATTAAATTGTAACCAAACTAAAATGGTGTTGTTGTTTTTTTTTAATGATTTATTGACAGGAAGAGACTCTACATAGAGGTTTTTGAGTATGCCCGTCCCATGATGCACCCAGACTCAGGAAAATTTTACCAAATTAACCCAGAGGAGTATGAGCAGCCCAATCCATGGAAGGAAAGCTTTCAGCAGCTGGTAGTGTGTGTGTGTGTGTGTGTGTGTGTGTGTGTGTGTGTGTGTGTGTATACACACAGTGGGGGGAAAATAAGTATTGAATGTGTCAACATTTTTTTTGAGTAAATATATTTCCAGTGAGGCTATTCACATGAAATTTTTCAGCAGACATCAGTATTAACTCATCCAGAAATATAAAGTCTTCACAACATTGAAGTCCATAAATAAAGTTATGTGTAATAAAGTGGAATGACACAGGAAAAAGTATTGAACACGCTAAGAAAACGCAGTTCTCCAAGGCAAGGTAAGGCAAGGAATCAGCTGAAATCCGTAAGTAATTATACCCCCTATCGGTCCAAATTGATATCAGCGGGGTTAGTAAATTGATGGTCTATAAAAAGGCTTTTCATTTCCAAGGTGTCTCACAAACATCTCATGATGGGTAAAAGCAAAGAGCTCTCCCAAGCCCTTCGCAACCTTATTGTTGCAAAACATATTGAATATACAAAGGTGTTTCAAAACTTCTGAATCCTCCAGTAAGCACCAATGGGGCTATTATCCGCAAATGGAAGCAATGTCACTCCGTCATCAACCAGCCAAGCACAGGAGCTCCTCACAAGATTTCTGACCAGGAAGTCAGAAGAATATTCAGAAGAGTAGTCCAAGAGCCAAGGACCACTTGGAAAGAGCTCCAGAAACACTTGGAGGAAGCAGGTACGATCGTCACAGAGAAAACAATTGGCAGTGCACTCCTTGCTCACGCTCACCCCGCAAGACTCCATTACTAAAGAAAAGGCATGTTGAAGCTCATTTAGAGTTTGCTCCAACTCATTTACAACTACAATTTGGACAAGCCTATGAAATACTGGGAGAGTGTAGTCTGGTCAGACGAGAGGAAAATTTAACTTTTTGGATGTCATACTAAACACCATGTTTGGAGAAGAAATGGCACTGCACATCTCCCTTAAAACACTATACCAACAGTGAAGCTTGAAGGTGGAAGCATCATGGGGTGGGGCTGTTTTTCATCGCATGGTACTGGCAGATTTCATATAATTGAAGGAATCAGTGGAGCCCTTTACTGGAAGATTCTTGAGAAGAATCTGCTGCCATCCACCTGGATGAAGATGAGACGTGGGTGGACCTTCCATCAGGAAAATGATCAAAAAGCATACAGCAAATGAAACTCGATTGGTTTTACAGGGAAAAAAAATCAAGGCATTGGATTCTGATTTGAATCCAATTGAACAAGATTTAAAGACAATATGTTTAGAAGAATGGGTCAAAATCACACCTGAATACTGCAGCCGATTAATTTTTTCATACAGGAAGTGTCATCATATATAATATATAAAATGTATATGTACGACCCCAATTCCAAAAAAGTTGGGACGCTGTGTGAAATGGAAATAACAACAGAATGCAATGATTTGCAAGCTTCATAAAACTGTTTTATTTACAATAGAACATAGAAAACATATCAAATATTTTAACTGAGTAAATGTACCTTTTTTTTTAAGAAAATTTTGAATTTGATGGTCGCAACACATCTCAAAAAAGTTGGGACGGAGGCAACAAAAGGCTGGAAAAGTAAGTGTTACTAAAAAAAAAACAGCTGGAGGAACATTTTGCATCAAATTCAAAATTACCTTATTTTTCCTAAAATAAAACATTTCCTCAGTTTTTGATGTTTTCTATGTTCTATTGTGAATAACATGGGTTTATGAGATTTGCAAATCATTGCATTCTGTTTTTATATACATTTTTTTTTGTGTGTGTGTGTGTGTGTGTGTGTGTGTGTGTGTGTGTGTGTGTGTGTGTGTGTGTAATTTTTATCTGTAATTGTTCTTTTGTAAAAAAAAAAAAAAAAAATTAAGAAATGTAATTCCCTAAAACTCTTCTATAAATTCAGAATTTAGCTGCCACTCAGTAATAAAGCTCCATAATAAAGCGTTATGTAGTGTAATGTGAACAATTTGTCAGCCAGTTCATATTTCTGAGTCAGTGACTGAAGTCTGTGGTATTTGCATGTCTTTTCTTCAGTATAAGGGAGCACATGTGAAGCCAGGCTTTGCAGAGCACTTTTACAGTAACCCTTCCAGGTATAAAGGGCGGGAGAATATGCTGGTAAGTATTTATAGTTGTGATGTTCTATACACTGAGTTCTATTCATATTTTCAGGTCTCTGCTTAAAACACATGTTCGTTTTCTCTCTCTCTCTCTCTCTCTCTCTCTCTCTCTCTCTCTCTCTCTCTCTCTAGTATTACGACACTATTGAGGATGCATTAGGTGGTGTGCAGGAGGCTCACTTTGATGGGCTTATATTTGTCCACTCAGGGATTTACACAGATGAGTGGATCTATATTGAGTCGCCAATTACTATGATTGGTGCAGGTATGTATGTGCGGATATGTTAAACTCTGGGAAATTCATGTAACTTTACCTCTTCTGGTTAATGTTTTTTTCTTTCTGTCTTTCTTTCTTTCTACCACAGCACCAGGGAAAGTTGCAGATAAAGTTGTCATTGAGAACACTAGAGATTCAACATTTGTGTTCATGGAGGGGTCAGAGGATGCATATGTCGGCTATATGACAATAAAGGTAAGAATTCCTTTATAATGTCTGTAATAACTACTGGAAGAATATCAGAAGCACCATAAAAGATGAGTAATAAAACATAGTGGGGCATGCTGTAATGGAAACATGATCAACAATTGGGTGTGATGGTCTTACCAGCCTGAAGATGATTATTTTGTAATAACTGCATGTTTTAATCCTTCTTTTATTTATTGACCAAAAAACAAACAAAAAAAGGTTAAACATAAATAATGTGGAATATCCTCCATACAAGTCCCTATAATTAGTGGATTAGTTAAAACGATTACATTATAAAACTGTGTTGAGCGCTTGTGAAAAAATAAACACCTTCTGTTCAATCACATTTGAGAATTAAACAATTATAGAAGATGCATTCTATTACAATATTACATATATTACAGCACTATGAAAAGGTATTTGCCCCATCCTGATTTCTTTTGTTTTTGTGTATATCTCCTACTAAATAGTTTTAGATCTTAAAACAAACATAAATCAAAGGCAACCTGAGGAAATGCAAGTTTTTATTTTATTTTTTTATTGAAGCAAAAAAAAGTTATCCAAAATCACCCATGTGAAAAACTCATTGCCCCCTTAAATTTAAAATCCGGTTGGGCCACCTTTTAGCAACAATAACGGCAACCAAAAGTTTCTGATGACTGGAGAGTGGAGTGGAGACTGGAGATCAGTCTTTCCTTTACTTCTAGGACTAGGACTTACTCCTATGCTTTGGATCACTGCATAATCCAGTTGTGTTTGGGTTTCAACTTGGACTGAAGACCAGACATTTTCCTTTACGATTTTCATGTTTCCCTCAATTTTTGCAAGTTGCCCAGGCCCTGAAGCAGCAAAGCATCCCCACACCATCTCACTTCCACCACCATGCTTGACCGTAGGTATGATGTTCGTTTTGTGGAATTCAGTATTTGGTTTATGTCAGATGTAACGGGACCTCTGTCTTCCAAACAGTTCCACTTTCGACTCCTTAATCCACAGAACATTCTCCCAAAAGGTTTGAGGATCATCAAGGTGTGTTTTGGCAATATTCAGATAAGCCTTAATGTTCTTCTGGGTTAGCAGTGGTTTGTGCTTCGCCACTCTTTCATGGATGCCATTTTTGCCCAGTGTCTTTCTGATCATGGAGTCATGAACCTTTATTGATTCAAGAGAGGTCTATAGGTCCTATGAGGTTGTCCTTTGCTCTTTTGTGACTTTCTGGATGAGTAGTTGCTGTGCTCTTGTAGGAATTTTGGAAGGTTGGCCACTTCTGGGAAGGTTCACTACTGTGCTGAGTTTTTCCATTTGGAGATAATGTCTCTCACTGTGCTTCTTTGAAGTCCCAGAGCCTTTGAAATAGCTTTGTAACACTTCCCAGAGACTGATGTATTTCACTCACCTTCATCATTTCTGGAATGGCTTTCAATTTTGGCATGGTGTGTTTCTGGGTAAGACCTTTTAACCTGCTTCATGGTGTTCAGAAAGTTCTATTTAAGTGTTGATTTGATTGTGGAGGGTTTGCAGTAATCAGGCTTTGTTGTGTCTAGTCCAGCTGAACTCCATTATGAATGCAGTTTCAAAAATTTGGGGAATTAATAACAACGGGGGCAAATACATTTTCACACAGCCCAGTTGGTATTGGATAACTGTTTTACTTCAATAAATTCAGTAAACATTATAATTTAAAAACTGCATTGTATTTACTTTGTTTTATCCTGGAGTTTTTTTAATTTCTGAAACAGTTTAGTATAAGAGATGCACAAAAACAGAAGAAATCAGGAAATACTTTTTCACAGCACTGTACATACGTGTGTGTGTGTGTGTGTGTGTGTGTGTGTGTTTCATGAGAAAAAATAAGTACACCCCATGGAAATGGTTATTTTTGACACATTTGGACAAGCAAACATATTTGATCTTCTTTAAAACAATGCCTATTAATAACGGTGATACACCTCTATCAAATGACACACACGAAAAAGTAAGTAGACCCCTACATTTATCACACCTTCAAATCCATCAATTTAGAATCAGGTGTTCAAGATTGGGTACCAGTGTTTAGAACCTGCTTAGGGAGTGCAGGTGGAACCTGTCTTACTTATACCCCTCTCATATCTAGTGTCTGGTGTTTTTGTTATTGAGGTGTGAGGTGTCCTCATGGCAACATCTAAATAGCCCAAGAGCAGACCATCTGATGCAAAAAGAAGTCTCCAAGAACCCCAAAATTGAATCACAGGATCTGCTAGTAAGTCTTGCAATTGTTGGTGTCAAAGTGCATGCTCCTACAATCAGATAGGGATTAAACAAATTTCACCTGCGTGCATTGGCACGCCAGGAAAAAGCCTTTTCTGTCTAAAAAGAACATTTAGAGCAAGACTACAGTTTGCCAATGAGCATATAGTCAAAGACCAGGCCTTTTGGAATAATGTGCTCTGGACAAATGAATCAAAGAGAGTTGTTTGGCCACAGTAACATCAGACATGTTTGGTGCAGACTAAAGACAGCTTTTCAGGAGAAGCACGTCATACCAACTGTGAAGCACTGTGGTGGAATTATGGTTTGTGGTTGCTTCACTGCCTCAGGGATTTGACTGCTTGCATTAATTGATTTCAGTAATTTATTCAACAGAAATATCAATAGATGCGATATTTTTCTGTGGAAAAAAGTAAGTACACCCTTGGCCTCAGAAGCTAGTATTGGCTTCTTTAACAGAAATAACTTGTAGATTATTTTCCTTACAGTGGAATGATGTATTTCAAATAATTTGGAGATCTTTTTGAATCCCTTGCCAGACACAAGGGCATCCACAAACTTTTTTCTGAAGGCCTTCTAGAACTTTTTAGATCTTGGGATGATGACACCACACTCCTCAATAACCAAGGGAACACCAGACACTAATTTTAGATATGATTATGGTATAAAGAAGACCAGTTCCTCCTGCACTCCCTAAGCAGGTGTGATAAATGTAGGGGGGTGCACGGTGGCTTAGTGGTTAGCACGCTTGCCTCACACCTCCAGGATCGGGGGTTCGATGTTTGTGCGGAGTTTGCATGTTCTCCCCGTGCTGCGGGGGTTTCCTCCGGGTTCTCCGATTTCCTCCCCCAGTCCAAAGACATGCATGGTAGGCTGATCGGCATGTCCAAAGTGTCCGTAGTGTATGAATGGGTGTGTGAATGTGTATGTGATTGTGCCCTGCGATGGATTGGCACCCTGTCCACGGTCTACCCCGGCTTGTGCCCGATGCACCCTGGGATAGGCTTCAGGTTTCCCCGTGACCCTGAAAAGGATAAAGCGGTGTAGAAGATGGATGGATGGGTAAATGTAGGGGTGTACTTATATTTTATGCTACCTGATCTATTTATTTATTTATTTATTTATTTATTTATTTAAATTAATTTTAAATTGTGAAAATAACTACAAAATGTCAATTTTATGTAATTTGATGGTGTATCACCTGTATTAATTAGGCACTGTTTCAAAGAGGATCAAATGTTTGCTTGTCCAAAAAAAAAAAAAAAACAATTTCCATGGGGTGTATTTATTTTTTCACATGCCTGTATGTCACATGACTGGTATTAAACAAGGGCTTAATGTTGCTAGACTTCACTGTTACATTTTTTCTTGCAGTTTAACCCTGATGATAAGTCAGCCCAGCACCACAATGCACATCACTGTTTAGAGATCACAGTAAACTGCAGCCCCATCGTTGACCACTGCATCATACGTAGCACATGCACAGGTGAACCCAGATCTTTTAATTAGTTTATTAGCTCTGCTTCCTGTTTGTGGTATATTGTGTGGCACTAAAACTGCCCTCTTATCTGCAGTGGGTTCAGCGGTATGCGTGAGTGGCCAGGGGGCATGTCCCACTATCAAACACTGTAACATCAGCGACTGTGAGAATGTAGGCCTCTACATCACAGACCATGCACAGGTTAACACAGCCTATGACTCTGCGTTCTAAACTTTCTATAACTAAAGACTTGCTATCTTTTTTTTTTTGTTTGTTTGTTTTTGTTTTAAATAATTTTAAAAATGAGTCAGCTTTATAGTTGATATTGATATAATGCCAGAACCATAACAACCTGCAATTCTCACCTGGTGTCCCATTAAAGCTAAGCAGCGTTGAGCTTGGCTGGTACTTGGATGGGAAACCTCCTAGGGAAAACTAAGGTTGCTGCTGGAAGTTGTATTTGGGAGGCCAGCAGAGGGTGCTCACCCTGTGGTCTGAGTGGGGCCTAATGCCCCAGTATAGTGACAGGGACACTATACTGTAAAAACAGCGCTGTCTTTTGGATGAGACCTTAAACCAAGGTCCTGACACTCTGTGGTCATTAAAAATCCCCCACTGGCCCTTATCCATCATGGCCTCCTAATAAACTCCATCCCTAAATTGACTACATCACTCCTCTCCACCAATAGCTGGTGTGTGATGTTTATTCTGGCGCACTATGGTGGATGCTACACACTGGTGGTGGTTGAGGAGATTTCCCCTATACAGTGTAAAAACACACTTTGAGTGTCTATAAAAGTGCTATATAAATGTAACTGTATTATTAAAATGATTTATTTTTTTATTTTTTTTTATGTCAGAACATTAGTAAGAAACATTACAGATGAACTTGTTTTTTCTGTTGCCATTGTTTTATATATTGACATTCAGAATGGAAGATTTAAACAAGTCTTTTTGATAAGGCATGTTATAAACAGTAGCCATTAACACGTTACATTTCACTCCTGTTTCAGGGCATTTTTGAAGATAATGAGATATCCAATAATGCTCTAGCTGGGATCTGGGTTAAGAATCATGGAAATCCCATAATTAGACGAAATCACATCCACCATGGTAGAGATGTGGGAGTCTTTACTTTTGACCATGGCATGGTAACTACAATTTTTATCTGTCTCTCACTACTGAACTAAAATATGCTAATTCTGTCAAGTTTGGGTTTGAGCAAGATATTCAGTTACTGCCACATATCCTGTGCTGTCTGTCTGTATTAATACGTGATGGCATAAACCCACTCCTCACATTCGATAAGAGACTTAAGAGAGTCCAGAGTCCCAAATGATTTGTGCTAAAACATAATGACTTCTACACCATGTAGTGCACAATATACCCAAGAAATATGGCTCTGTATCTTGGCTCAGTAGCCCTCTCCCCTGAAGTTGACCTAGAAAGACATTAATGGTTCATTTCTATTACAGTTCACAAATGTTTGTCTTGGTCAGGGCCAAAGCGACAGACGTGTCAGTAATTTACTAATGAGAGTGTTGCTTTTGAGCAGACTTTGTTTCAGAATATGGAACTTGTGTAGCTGCTCTGTATTAATAGATGTCCCCATGTAGCTAATGCACAATAAATCGTATCTGAACTGTATTATCTTGATATCTACTGGGCCCTTGGTTCCCATGAAGGGAAAAACCATCTTGTACATTTGTGTTTTTCCAACATTTTGTGGCAACACTTTGGATAAGGAGCGCATATGGGTGTGATGGTCGGGTGTCCACAAACCTTTGGCCATATAGTGTAGCTTAGCTAGGTTGTTAATGACAAACAGAGCTCATATATAACACTACTTGAGAGTTTCTTTTTCATAGAAAATGTGACTCTTTTTTTTTTTTTTTTTTTTTTTTTTTTTTAACTGGTTAAATATTCTTGATTATTGGTGTTGGGGTAAATTTTTCTGTTAAATATCATTTAAACATTTTTGAGTCAAAGGGTACTAAAGGGTCCAATAAGGACATTCATTATGATTACTCCACTCCCCTCTTTTCCCCCATAAAAATCATGGGTCTTAGAATTAGGATAAATTAAGGGTTCTTTGGTTTTTCATATCCTTTCTTTCTGCCTTCTTCTACAGGGCTACTTTGAAAGCTGCAACATCCATAGAAACCGGATAGCAGGATTTGAAGTGAAGGCATATGCCAACCCCACAGTAGTGCGCTGTGAAATCCACCATGGACAGACTGGGGGCATATATGTACATGAAAAGGGAAGAGGGCAGTTCATTGAGAACAAGATCTATGCAAACAACTTTGCTGGTGTATGGATTACCTCAAATAGTGACCCTACAATTAGGTAAGTCTGACAGTTTTATAGGACGTTTTAAGTTTTATCACTTAGAATCCAAAAATATGTAGGTCTCTATGGAAGCAGTTTAATTTAAAATTGTTCCCAATTCCTATTTATCAACTCTCTATCAACCATCAACTCCTCTAGGACCCTTTTTTTTATTCAGTTGAGTCACATGAAAAGATTTAGTTTTAGAATTTTTAGAAACTTTTGTTAGTTCTTCATATAACCTGTTTCTCACCATGAAAATAGCCATGGTAGCTGGCATAATGTTAAATCGCAAAACAAATGTTTCCTATTTATCTCTATAACATAAGATTATGATACCCATTCAAAAATATTGCTTACTAAAGGAAACCACATCTTTTAATACAACCAGAATTAAAACACGTATTGCAGCCTGACAGCTCTACGGTCCCTGCATCAATCCTGATACTGCTTGTGTTCTCCCTATATTTTTTTTTTATTCTTTGTTTGTTTGGGGGTTTTTTTGTGGGCTTCCTCTGGGTTCTCTGCTTTTCTCCCAATTCCTCCAGTATGTGGCATGTGGCCCTAGGTTTGCGTATGTGAATGTGTGTACATGGAACATACTCCTATGAGTGGACAACATGGTGCTATTTATTAGGGGGCCAAGCACTGAAGGTGCGTAGGCACCCTAATGATATTCAGCCTTTTTATTATTATTATTCTGTGTCTTCTCCTGGCTA
>NC_030418.2:8601353-8613853 GCF_001660625.3 Ictalurus punctatus | reverse complement strand
GTTACAAGTAGCACACCATGATGTGAACTCATTTTTAAACCAACCAACAGCTGACCCCCGCACCACCACCGCCCTTAAATATTTCCCTTTTCTGTATATGTGAAAAGTCTAAAAATGGCATAACTGCATAACCCTCCCCATTCTGGTAGCAATCTAAATTAGGACTAGTATTTTTTTTTTATTTTTTTTTTTAATTTTTTTTGAGAACTCGCACTAAATATGGAATAAAAATTTAACGTGGTACAAATGTGTTCATTTTAAATCCACTTGTTTCCAATTGTATGCTAGCACAAAAAATACCTCTGACTTTGGGAGGTATCACAGCTAAAATTGCAGATCACATCAATCCTCCAGTCATGAGGCCAAAGGAACTGCCTCTGAAATGTTGAGATGAAGTTATTAGGAGGAAAAAAGATGATGGAAAAAGGATATTAAAACATCAAAGCTTTGAATCTTCTTAGGAACACTGTGAAATCCATTATAACAAAGTGGCGGGAGGGGGGGGGGGACAGCCCAGACACTACCAAGATCAGGCCAAACTGAGTACATAAGCGAGAAGGGCAGTTGCCTGAGTAGTGTCCAAGTGTCCAAGAGTCCAGCTACAACACAGAAGGGGTTACAGAGCTCATTAGGTGAAATAGGAGAACCTATGCAGACCTCAATATCAACCCTTCACAGATATTGCCTCTATGGCAGAGTGGCCAAAAGGAATCTACTTCTGCGAAAAGCCATATTAGAAAATTTGAGAGCTGTTGGAAAAAGATTTTTTGTGGTATGAGACTAAAGTTTTCCTATTTGGTCTAAAGCTAAAGCGTAATGTTTGGCACAAACCAAATACAGCCCACCACATGGTTAAAACCATTCTACTGTCAAGAACGTTGGTGGTAGCATCATGCTATAGGGTTGCTTTTCAGCAAGAGGAACTGGAAACTTTGTTGCCATCACAGGCAAAATGGATAGAGCCAGATGTAAGAAAATTGTTAAGGAGAACCTGTTCCATTCAGGCTGACCTCTGCATTTAGGGCAAAAATGTACAAAGGAATGGACTGGACAGTAAAGAAGGTTTTTTGTTTGTTTGTTTGTTTGTTTTAAATGTTCAGAGTTAAAGCCCAGACTTAATGAAATTGAAAATCTGTTGCATGACCTGAAAATTACTGTCCATCAACATTCTCCATCTAATTTGACCGAGTTGGAGAAAAGTTGCATTGAGGTATGGAAGAAAATGTCAAATTCTTTCATTGCTGCAAAAGGACAGTTCACACTGAGGGGTGTATACTTTAATAAGTAATTTGTAGATTTTTACCTACCAACAGGAAAAAAATTTTTTCCTTTTGTGCATTTCGATCAGTACTAAACATTTAAATACTCCTCCTAGTTGATTCATCAGATAAAAACCAAATTTTTTCAACATGTCAAGATGCCCACAATGCTAAATTGCCTCACCATGGCAACAACATTAAAGATGTCAAAAATTCCGTCACAATCAATTAACATATTACACTGAAGTGTGGTGTAATTCCACTACACATCATGCAGTGTGGCCAAAAGTTCAGATTTATGTACAGTGATGGGGAATGGTCACGTACGTCAATAGTGAGGCCTCAATTATTGATGGCGACCGCTTTTAAAATTTTTCTTCACTAATGTGTACCACATTTCGTAGGCATATAGGCGGTCTTAAGATAAATAAATTTCAGTCACATCCATTAACTGTGGCCAACAAGAAGTTAAGTATTTTTGTTTTTGTACGTTTTGAAGGGTACTAAACTTTTAAATACTCCTTCTAGGCGATTCACTTGATTCAATCCAATTTTGGTCAACGTGATGTGAAGATGTCCTCAATGCTAAATTGTGAAGAAACTTTTGATCCCTTTTAACAGTATTGCCATGGTGAAGGGAATCAATTAACATATTACACCGCACAAAAAGGAAGTGTGGCATAATTCCACTCAACATCATGCAATATGGCCAAAATTTCACATACTAAATGTTGGTGTATAGTCACATACACATGCCAATAGTAATTCATTGGCATAGTGCCACCAACTGGCAACAGGAAGTTTGGCTTATAAACCAATCCTTTAAATACTCATTCCAGAGCAGGGCTGCTTATTATGTCAATCGGGGTCGACCAGTCAATTGTAAGACCGTCATTGGTCGGCCTTCCAGTCCCTTTGTGCTTTCAGTGAACCAGACAGAGAGGGGGACGTGCGCACACGCACACAAAAAAAAAAACAACTTGAACCTGGCAAAGCGGTAACTGTGAAATTGGGACAGACCCATTTCCTTTCATTGTGTTGGTTTTTCTGTTGAGTTTTGAAAGTATAAGTGCGCTGAAAAGAGCAGACTGAATAAACGCTGGAGCTCAGTTAAAATTGCACCTGACTCCCAGGTCTTCCTCCACACCCTCACACAATGGGGTTCTACACACAAATAAATGAAAAACATTACTTTATAACAAAACAATCTCCAAGATCTAATGATTTATAAAAGATTTTATAATGATTTATAAAATCTCCATTGCACTGCCATCATACGCTTGTGGTCATGTTTCTGAGGCTATATCGTTACAGTAACAACCAATAGCAAGAACAGCAGAAAGTAAAGCATAACACGGTTGCAAATTCAAAATGGCAGAAAATTCTACCTACCTATTACTACCTATTAAATAAACATATTTTCACTCAGAATAGGAGGAATATTTTTTTCTTTACAATGCCAAATTCAAAAAGTGTGTTTAATTTGTCAAAAACAAATATATAAACAAATCTCTCTAAATAATTTCACTTCCTGTTGCCAGTTGGTGCTATGCCAATAAATCACTATTGCTATGTGTATGAGACCAAAATTGATATGAACCAGATTAATCCTCTACAGTGAGCATTTAAAAATTGGTTTATAAGCTTCAATTCTTGTTGCCAGTTCATGATGTATAATAAACCAAATTTGGTCAGCATAATATATCCTTGATGATAAATTATGAAGGATATTATGACATCTCAAATGGTATTGCCATGGGGAGAGTATCAATCATCATGTCACATAGTGTAAACAGGAAGTGTGGCATAATTCCACTGTATATCATACAGTGTGGCTCAAACATCCACATGCTAATACTGGATACTGAAACAGACACTTCTGTGGTCTAGGTGTTTGGGCCCATTAATCGCTGCTTGCAGCAATATTTATTCTTATTTTTCTAAACCTTTTGGAATTTTTAAGGTCCTTGCCATGCTCAAAAACCCACAAGACTTGGTATATGCATCAGAAAAGCTATTCATCAGATATCTCAAAGTTTGGACCCAGACATTGTCCTTGGGTTCAATACATATTTGACATTTTTCTTCATACAATTTCACCTACATGCAACACATTTGCTAGACATGGGTCTTCTTAAGACAAATGAATTTCACACACACATCCATTAACTCCACCCAACAGGAAGTTGGCCAATTTAGATTTTATGCATTTTGACAGGTTCCACACTTAAATACTCCTCAGATTTGGTCAGCATGATGTCAAGATGTCCATGATGTTAAATTATGAAAGAATTTTTGATATCTTTAATGGTGTTGCCATGGTAAGGCAATGAATCAACACGTTATTCCAGACAACCAGGAAGTGTGTCAATTTCATACCAAATTTGGTCACTGTGATTAAAATATAAAAAAATTCCTTTGCAATTATGCATCATGGATCTCTTAATCAGTGTTGCCAGCAATAGATTGGCATAATTAAATTTATATATATATATATATATATATATATATATATATATATATATATATATATATTATATTATATTATAATATAATATAATATAATATAATATAATATAAATAAATAAATTTTAAAAATATGCGCGCACATGCAGTGTGGCCCACTCTTCCTCTGTACAGTGGAATTTGTTAGAGTTAAAGATGTATGTATAAATCTTGGCATAATCACATACATCTGGGCATAATCACATACAAATGGCAAAAGTGATTCATTGTCCTATCACCACCAACTGGCACCAGGAAGTGTGGCTTATATACCTGAATTTTAAAATGTGAATCTTTTAAACGCTGAAAAAACTAAATTGAATTTCAAGGTTAAAAGTAAATAAGTAAATACTACGGTGGCCGAGAAGTGCAAAACAAATCACAAATAGGAAAAAAGAAAACACAATGACAAGTCAGACAAAATGGAAACAGTAGGTATATTTTGCGAATGGATTACTTACTGCTGTTTGGATGACACATCTGTCAGTCAAGATCTACAGGAAGTACAGCAGGCTACGGTGCTGCACCAGTACTGGAAAGTCAATTTGTGTGTGCATGTGTTAATGTTTTGTCTGTACTGCAGATTTGTCGTTGTGTTTTCTGACTTGTTAATGTGTTTTTGGATTTGCCATTGTGTTTATGATTTGTTGTTTTGTTTTGGATTTATTTTGTTTTCAGATTTGTTATTTTGTATTCCTATTTGTGGTGATGTTTCAGCCACCGTAAAATTATTATTTCAATATTATGAATTCGTGTTCATTGGCATGAAGTGTCGAACAAAAATTCCAAACACATTCTACCTCAAGTGAAGTCCAGCGCCATCCAGAAATGGAGATGTCTTTATTTCTTTTGCAGATCAAGTTGCTTGGTTCACGTTGCACACAACTCATTCATTATTTCACTCTTATACAACATCTCCCATATGCTGGTACGGAATACAGTGCTTTATTTCTGCACTTTTTGACCATGAGTAAGTAAATCAACTCCTGGGGAAATTTCTGGACTTGTTTGTTTTGTCTGAGTGTTTTGAGCTGTGGGAATTACTCAAATACACATGTATTTACTGGCAAATAAATAACCTTTTTCTGTGTGTGACCTCCGTCATCAGTGATTACGTCAAGGAGTGCAACATCTGGTGATGCAGATAGTGTTCGAACACGGGCATGACAATGGGGAAAATAGGCCACTGGAACTGCTCTTTAAAGGAAATAAATTATAGAATGAATTAAACAAATGTTTTTTTTAAATAACATTTCAGTTTGTAGTTATTTTCAGTTGTCTTTTCTGGTTAGTTAGAGGGGGGAAACACCAACTGTAAACAGTAGTTTATTTAGTTCCTTTCATGCAAATTCTGAAAATGCTGAATAACTTTAGTCCCAAAAGTTCCAATTTCAGAATTTATTTTTAAATTGCAAAACATGTTCTACATATTTGAAATCGGTAACAACAGTTACAAATCCAAATACTATTTAATACTTACTGAATGTTGCAATTACAAAACATGCACTACATTTTCAATCTTACTAATAATGGCTTATTGGAGCCTACAGCTGAGATTTCTTTCCTCATTGTGTTCACAGGTTGGTGTTTATTTTTATGATAATGGGCATGGAGTGCTGGAAGACAATGATATCTACAACCACATGTATTCAGGAGTTCAGATAAGGTCAGTTCTCATGCACAGTGTAGAAATGATAAGAGCTACTATTATACAGAACTGTTCTGTTTGCAATTTTGGCACTGCCTTTAATACCATTTGATAGGCATTTAAATAATTGCCTGGCTTATTGTCTTATTTCACCATATAGGACTGGAAGCAACCCAAAAATAAGAAGAAACAAGATCTGGGGTGGACAAAATGGTGGCATCCTTGTTTACAACTCCGGTAAAATTTCTGCTCTCCTTTAGAATATTTGTAGTTTGTCAGGATGCTGAATAAAGGCATGTTTCTGCAGCAATTGGCAGATATCTCTTTGCTCGTCATTGCAGCTCTAGTCATTCTTGTGAGGTTGATGGAAATTAGTTTGAATATTATGATCAAAATGTACCAATAAGTAAATGTATGTATTTACAGGTTTGGGCTTAATAGAAGACAATGAGATCTTTGACAATGCCATGGCAGGGGTTTGGATCAAGACAGACAGCAACCCAACACTTCGTAGGAATAAGATCCATGATGGGAGAGATGGAGGAATTTGCATATTCAATGGAGGACGTGGTTAGTGCTCTAGAGTTAGCTTGAATTATATACTGGATTTTGCAAGTGTATAAAAGAAAAAAGTATTAATGAGTATTGTTGTTGTTGTTGTTGTTGTTGTTGTTGTTATTAAAATGACTTTCACTCCGAGGTAAGCTGGAATACCAGAACTAGCATTTACAGCATTTGTTTATAGATGAGCAATAATAATACTGCTAGTATTATGGAGATCATTCCTTAGCCATATAATTTGCATCTGAATTTTAGCAGTGCCGTGCAGGTCATTTTGATTTTTCAGCTAGGTATCCCTATACACCCAAACATGACTTTTTTTTTTAAAGTAGTTAACCCCTCTTGCATTTACAGCATTTAGCATACATCTTATCCATACTGACTTGCTGAAATTCTCTGCAGTCTCTCATCAAATTCATCCTCATACTAGTAAAATAGGTGTCTAAGAATGGCCTAAGAATACCATCAAGCTAAAACCTTGTTAAAGTACAGTTATAACAGCAACATGTTAATACTCCTCTTAAGTGGGTATTATGAAAAGCTGTTTTGGGGCAAATTTATTAAAAGAACATTTCATGCTTCCATTTAGAATTTTGTCAGCATTTTCATGCTTACTCAGAATTTTAGGGAGTATTTTATGTGACCTCAGCTGACAGTTATTACAGGATGGCAAGGTAGCTGTAAATTAAGCTTCCCAGCAGGATCACTGAGCTAATATTGGTGATGATCAAAGTGGTACTGATTTGTAATGTGGCAGATTTGTTAAATAAGTCACTGAGTTAGGACTCTGTGAAAATTGTGAATGTAAATACTGATAGTGAAATCATACTGGTATCTATCTGTAAAACACAAGCTAGTTTACCAGCAGCTAGTTGGCTAGTTATGGCAGGACATGGTATGTTTCTAATTGCATGTTCATATACTGTTCATGTATTGCTAAATATTGCCATTTTATTGAGGATAAAGGTGCAGAGATGGTCCTAGGGCAGGGGTTCCCAAACCAGGGGTCACAACCCAGTGTTTCCTATTGTATTTTGAACTTTAGAAACCTCTCATAAACCCACTGAAAGATCTGCTTTGCATACCAGTCTTCTGGATTTTCTAGATTAGTAAATGTTTTTTTTAATGTATGATCAGATTTTTTGATTTGAGACTCTGCTCATGACAGCAGTCACAACTATGACAAAATTTTAAGAGAGACCGAGCTGAGTCAGTCTGCTTAACATCACTGTACACTAATGTGCCATCTAGTGAATTTAATTATTAAATAGTACATACTAAATTCATATAACTTCTGTATTTATATTAGATATGCAGCAAGTGTGAACAATGCTACTTGCATGGCTGCTGTTTCTGCACAACCAAAGTAGAAACAACTCTTCCCATTAGACTGTTAAATCAATACAAGGAATATTCCTTTCACTTTAATCACTTGTTACAAATACGTGTTAACACACTGTCCTAGGGCGGTAACAGTTTCTATAACATTATACACAATTTATTATTCCAAATGGATTATTTTAATGGTTTAAAATTAAATGTTCAATGTTAAAGCTAGCAGTAGTAAGGAGTTTCACAATTAATTTTGATTGACTGTTACATTTCTACACTCAAGTAGAATTGCAGTCTGTTTAATTAAGTCTGGAGAAGTTCTTCATATGATTTGTGTTTATTTGTGGTCTCTTTCAGGGTTGTTGGAGGAGAATGACATCTTTAGGAATGCTCAGGCAGGGGTCCTCATCAGTACCAACAGTCACCCTGTACTGCGAAAAAACAGGATATTTGATGGCTTTGCCGCAGGTGTGTGGAGAAAATGTGCTTAGAATCCTTATAGAGTAACATTAAAAATGTGCCTTTTATCTAATCATTTGAATGTGTAAAACAGGTATTGAGATCACAAACCATGCAACTGCAACTTTAGAAGGAAATCAGATTTTTAACAACCGCTTTGGTGGGTTGTTTCTTGCATCCGGTGTCAACGTGACAATGAAAGGTGAGGAAATGTTGAGGATAGTCATGAATGGACCTTCCTGCTGATTATGTAAGCCTTTTAAAATGAACAATCATCCTTAAACACAGATAATAAGATAATGAACAATCAAGACGCCATCGAAAAAGCTGTGAGCCGAGGACAGTGCCTGTATAAGATTTCCAGTTACACCAGCTATCCAATGCATGATTTTTACAGGTAACACCGTTCCTCAGGCTCAGCTTCTAATGGAAAGCATTAGTAATACGATGTTTAGAATTTTTTTTACATGGTATAGAATTGACCAAACTAATTTAACTGCTTTTTCTCCATGCAGATGTCACACCTGTAACACAACAGACCGCAATGCAATTTGTGTGAATTGCATCAAAAAGTGTCATCAAGGACATGATGTAGAGTTTATAAGACACGATAGGTCAGTCCCATCTGTCATACATTGCAGCTTTGTGCAGTTTTATTAAGAGTATTCTCCTTCCTTCAGGATTTTAATTTTGTGACTTCTATTACTGAATAGTTTTGAAAGGGTGAGGCTGGTTCTCTTGTCTTTTGTGTAACCTGTGTAATATCTTTACTCCACAGATTTTTCTGTGACTGTGGTGCTGGGACATTGTCAAACTCGTGCACGTTAGCCGGAGAGCCAACACATGACACGGATACATTGTATGACTCTGCTCCTCCTATAGAGTCCAGCACACTGCAGCACAACTGAGTCTGTGATCTCAAGAGACTCCATACCATTCCTTAGGGATGTACTGCTGCCCCTTTTTCCATTTTCAATAGAATACCAACATCAGAGCTTTGAGGAGTGGCTGATGCTGCCAGAAATAATCACCTCTGCAAGCTACTGTTACCAAATTAGCAAACCATCATTTGAATACAATGGCACTAAGCTAATTCGTTTCGGATATTCACATGCAAGATTTATATTGATCTTGTTCAAGGCCTAAATTGTCAGTGAATCAGAAGTGTTAAATCTGATACAATATAAATACAAGAGATCAGATTAGTGGATTCCCTAGCACTCATCAATCCAGTTCTGAAATTATTTTTGAAATAATACAATTTCAGTAATAATAAAAAAAAAAAAATTCAAACACTTTCTTTTTAAAGCTTAAGACAGCTAGTAATGCAAGCCACAAAGAGACTATTATTTAAAAAAAAAAAAAAAAGAAAAAGTGGCTATTCTGCTGGGGATATAATAGTTCCCCTGCTTTGTTTTCAGAGAGGTGGATAGGAGATAACTGGAAATGTTAATTCCTGAGACCCTGACTGGTTTTGGGTAGTGCTAGAAAGAAATGTGGTAAAAGATTGCTGGTTCATATCTAGAAAGAGCAGTCTCTCCCCAGGTTCTTAGTGCCTGTCTCCATGAATTTATTGCCACACGCAATGTATGGTGTGTATGGTGATAAATATGACCAGCACTGCAGCATTTTTAAACAAAGTAACTGGTATTCAATTTTAATGCTCTCATAGTTTTGTATTATCAAGTGGAAATCTTAAGTGTAATGGAATTTTTTTTTATTAAATATTAATTTTGTGAGTTGTTATACCTTTTTGGATTTAACTGTAATTGTACTCATGGTGCAGGATGTATTCTTTCTGTGAAAGATTTATCAGAAAAAGTGAAAATGAAAAACACTACCTATTCTCCAGCATTGCTGTTTTGGGGTTGTTTTGTTTTTTAAATTAAAGGGAAAGTGTGTTTTAATGGCAGAATGAGTGTTTTCACAACCCTAATGAAGTAAAGGTTGTGGTATTTGTATGTTCATCCTGAAAATACCTCTGATTAACCCCCTTTTTAATGACCACATGATGCATATATGACTTGTCCTCTTTGAGATTACCCTTCCTCAGTGAAAAGCAATGAGTTTTTTTCACCCAATAATGTCTGGTGAAATATCTCTAGTAGCCTTCTTATAACATCACTAATCATTGCCTTTTCCTCAAAATATCCTGGGTGAAAGGGTTCAACCAAATAATGAGCTACTCTGCTGCAGAAATTGTAAAGCAGTTTCTTGCTTTATTAAAGCTCAGATTAATATGGACACTGTGTTTTTGCTTTGGCCTTTCCCTACAACTGCATATGGTGACTGGGTTCTTGTACAGACTGAATAGAATGCATGTTCCAGGACAGCTAGACTTAATATACTGTGAAGTACTTAATTATGCAGATGTTGGTAATAATCAAAAGAAATAATTTCCTAGTGAAAGGGAGAAAGTATGCATTTTTAAGAATAAACTTTATTAGATCATGTCAGTAGTAGTGAAAATACTTTCCAGTTGAACAATAGCCGTCTTCTACAGAGTACAACTCTTTTCTCCATTACAGGTTAACAATCATCTGAACAAGTCTGGCAAACTGTTCACGATTAGCTGTGGGGTCTTCAGCAAATGAACACACTTTCCTAAAGAGAGGATATAAAACACAATATAAGAATTCACGCTGCATAGTGGAGAATGTGTTTTGAATATTAATTACTCAATTTATTTTTATAGAGTTTAATGTTTCTCACTTGAAGATCCTCAGAGCCATGATGCTCTTCTCAAACTCACGGGCTTTACAATTTCCTGACCGAATCACCGCTTCAGGGATAGCGGCAAGGCGTGCAGCATTAAATCCATAGCTCTTGGGACAAGCACCACTGATGAACTTGTACAGGAAAGTGATGGTCTCCTGACTAGGATCCTCATCACACTCATTTTCCACCATGCAGGCCTGAGTGCAAATGTAGTAGAAAGATCACAAGTCTTAAAACAACACGAGTTAAAGTTTGTCATGACCATCTAAGATGTATTAGACAGGTAGCTTTACATTTCCCTTTCTTGATAAATGTGCCTGCTGCAAGTCTTTTTTCTCTTAACAAGACAATGGATTATGAAAGCTGAAAAAAAAAAAAAAAGAATTAACTACCATGATGTTGCATGGCTTACCCGTAAGTTTAAAAAGTGAAAATTCTAAAAGATAAGACTAGGTTTAAGCAGTTGTTTTTAATCCACATATTGCATTTTAGCAACATGCTTAGCGAAATTTAGCTTTCATTATGAAATGAAAGTGTACAAAATACTGTCTGAAGAAAAGGATTTCTGAGCTTTTGACTAATAGTTATACATAAAACTCAACATTTTCACATTGTTAAAGTATGAACAGTATCTGTGCCAAAGACAGATCTGTCACAAGCTGTTATTGTTGTACGAGTAGTTAAATTATTAGGACTGTGGTGTTCCTTTCAGGAAAGAGCCATGTGTTCCACTAATTAGATTAATAATTATCATGTGATCCATCTCAGTCTGAGCTAAAAAAAATTAATAAGACTCACCATATGGCCAAGCTTAACAGCACAGTCTTGAGCGTAGTCTTCTACCAGTGAGTGGTAATGGGTGGAAAACAGAGTCCGGCAGCAGATCCTCTTCGACAGTTCCTTCACCACTGCACTTGCTATGGCTGTGCCATCATAGGTGGCCGTACCCCTACCTGTAACCAATCATAATAAATGTTGCACATAAGGTGTGCTAGGTGCATTTTAGTATTTATAGGGGGGGGGGAAACAGTATAAGCCTATATTTAAAACAACCTAAAAGAAGTAAGTGTGTTACCCAGTTCATCCAGAAGAACAAGTGAATGAGTGGTCCCATGCAAAAGGATACTGGCTGTTTCACTAAGCTCCACGAAGAAAGTACTCTCTCCTAATGGTACAGAGCAGGTAAACATGAATATCCAGACTAGGTCAGGTCATCTCTTCTCAATAAAAGTAGTAATTTCTTGCACTATAAAACTTCTTTTTTTTAACCCTTAACAGGCACCTACTTAGCACAGCATACAAAAGCAACTCACCAGACATGATACGATCTGAGGCACCAAGGCGAGTGAATACTCGGTCCACGGGGGTTAGGCGCAGGCTTTCAGCAGGCACATAGCAACCCAACTGTGCCAAGATCACAACCAGGCCACACTACAGCAAAAAATTCATAGGGCTACATTTCCTCTTGTCAAAAAGACAGACGACTAACAATATGGAGCTATACAGCTAGTGTTTCCCCAGACTGGACAGGTAAAAACCCTGTCCACTTTAAAAGATAACAACTGCCTGGGGAAATTTATTTTTTATTTATTTTTTAAATCTTGGACAAACAATGAATACAGCACAAATCCTGCTTATCCTATACCTTTAGGCATTTCCTTTTGTCCCCCCCCCAATGTGAACGGCAACTAGCCTGAATTAAAAGAAGCTTAAAAAGTTGTATGTACATAAACCAATATCCTTCTCAGAGCCCCAAAATAAATACACTGCAAGAAAAATCAATCTTGGCAAACTTGACATTAGAAGTATTTACCAATTAGAATTGTGCCCCAAACAATCCACAAGAATTAACTCACCTGCCTCATTAGGGTGGACTTGCCTCCCATGTTAGGCCCTGTGACAAGTACACATGGGGCTAGTGCCTTCTTATTGTCTGCGCTCTCCTCTTCCTCATTGCCAGTACAACCAATAAAGATGTCATTGGGGATGAAGTCATCACCAAAATAGGTTTTGGTGAC